>NC_056739.1:401317202-401496427 GCF_019279795.1 Protopterus annectens | reverse complement strand
ACCTTCCTAGGTCGTACATCCAATCATGACCTCAGCTCATATGTGTTTGGGTATACAAATGGATGTACAAGTGTGGTTCCTCAGACTACATCTAAGCCAGCAACCTGAAGACTACTTAGAGAGGAGACTGGTCGGATAGGAGGGGTAGGATTTGAATAGGTAAGAAAACTCCCCTGTTCCCATGCAACAGAGCAGAAGTTAAGGCAAAGGAAGAAGGAATATGAATACAGAAGTGAGGTAGAAAAGAGGGGATGGGATAGAATACTGCCACAGTGATCAGTATGACATCTACTGTTATAGTAAGTTATTACACAACTGTACTATGTACTTACTGAAAACATTGTTGCAGTATTCCTGACATATGGGTGAGTCTTGCAACTGAAGAATGAAGGGTGGTTGGCTAAAGAGTAGAAGACCAGAAGTCCGGACAGAAATGACAACGCAAAAGCTGCCCTGGACCTGGAGAAAGAATGAATTTTGTTGTGTTTGGTAAAGGTATAAGGTATATACAGAGGACCAAGTAGCAGCCTCCAAAACAGACCTGGATGGAGTCTATTCCTTTGTGAAATGTCCCGAAGGAAGCCAATTCCCTAGTGGAACGTGCTTTAGGGCAGGAAGGCAAGGTCATACCATAGTGCAAGTAGCAGAAAGATAGCGCTTTTAGAAATCCAAGATACAGTAATTTATTTGGAGACTGGCTGGCCTAGCTTAGGGCTCTTAAATGATACAAACAGCCCATCAGTCTTTTAGAAGGATTTAGTTATGTCCTGATAAAAATTTGCATTGCCTGTGAAATGTCCAGAGAATGTGAGATCTGTTCCTCCATGTTATGTGGATTCAAAAAGAAAGTAGGGAAGATGAACATCCTTACTAAGGGACAGCTCGTTTATTACCTTGGGCATCAAAGATGGATTAGTCTCGAGAGTTGCTCTGTACTTGTGAAAAAATAAGAAAAGGGGGAATGTCCATTACAGCTTGTAATTCAAAAACTGTCCTAGCATAGGTGAGAGCCAAGAGGAGGATAGTTTTCCAAGTACAGTACCTCTAGAGTAGCACAAGATACTGGTTCAAAAGGATTCAGTGTAAGCTTTCCTAGCACAAAATTTAAGATCCCAAAGGGGAAGAGATGGATTTCCTTGGTGGGTTAAGATGTAGAACTCTCCTGAGGGAAAGCTTGACCTCTGCCCTAGCCATAAGTGGAGGGCTAAGATGGAGGCTGGCACTGACAGCCAACAAGTGAGCTTCTACAGATGAGTAGGCCAAACCTGATCAAAGTGGTTCACAGACATATTGCAGTACAGCAGTAACTTGCGAGAACAGTCTCCTCACCACTTTTACGGCACCAATAGGTAAACCTCTCCCATTTAGCTGTACAAGATATTTTAGTAGTTGGTCTCCTGGCCTCTTGTAGGACTTTAGCAACCTCTTCAGAGAAGAGGAATTAAAAATCCTATCATCCATATGGTCAAGTTGAGAGATGGATGTTTTGCCGAGTTATCAGGTCCAGCTGAAGAGGAATTCTGATGTAACTTCCCTTTGTCTCACAAAATAGCAGGGGAAACCAATGCTGCCTTGACCAAAATGGTGCCAGTAGGAGGAGTTCTGGCTGCTTCCTTTTGTGTCTTGAGAAGAATTTTGGAAGAGGCAGAGGAGGAAAAGCAGAGAGTAACTTCCTTGCCCACTGGATGGAAAAGGCATCTTTCCTGTAGGTTGTGCAGAACCAGGGAAGCTGATGGTTGGTAGGTGATGCAAAGAGGTCTATCCGAGGAGTACCCCCACTAAAGGGTGAATATCTGGAAAACCTCTGTTCAAAGTTCATTCAAGGGGTCCCTTCAGGGAATGGTTTAGGGAGTCTGCTAGCACACACACTGTCCTGAAAAGGGATGCATGTGGCTGTGATGATATCCATTTGGGTTGTCAAGTACCATGTATCCTGTGCTCACCTGCACATGTAAGACCTGGTACCTCCCTTTTTAGGTATCACATGACTGTGATTCTGCCTGTGCACACTAGGAGTGGCCTGGGTTTCCAAAGGTGAGCAAAGGTCTGAAGAGCTTGCAGAAGAGCCTACACTTCCTTCAGAAACTGAAGATACCATTTCCCCCGAACTCTGTGCCATCCTGTCCATGTCCCCACACCTTGTCCAAGACATCTGTGTGAATCTGTTGGAAGTGATGATAATATCAGTCCTGGGTGGAGGATAACCTGTTCCTTCCCTCAAAATTGCTCTTTTTGAGACAGGAGGAGAGGGAATCAGGGTGCTCAAGGAGTGATAGTACTGGGACTACATAGATTTCAGCTAATACTGGAGTTTTCTCATGTAAAGTCTGGCCTAAGGGGAGCATAGGTATGGTGGTGGCCATGCATCTTTAAGTCCTTAGCAAATCTGGACAGGCAGTGATTTTTTTCCCGGGGGAGTAAGGCATGCATTTTTTCCCAGTCTGCAGCCAAGGAAAACCAGATCGTGAGTGGGGATCGTGTGAGAGTAATTTCATTTATTTATTTATTTTGTAGTTTATAGTGAAACTCAGAGCTGTCAGAATTTGGAGGGTGAGGTTTATAGATGCTGAAAAAGGAATTTCTGGAAACAGAGCCAGGATCAGTAGGTCATCTAGGCAAGGGGAAATGTGGATTCCCAGAGTGCGACAAAATACTACTACTAGAGCTAGACATTTTGAGGGCACTCTTGGAGCTGTGGACAGACTAAAAGGCAGAACAATAAACTGAAAGTGCAAGAAAGAATCTCCTGCAATAAGTATGAATAAGAATGTGCAAGTAGGCATTCTTCAGAGCTAGTGCCACTAAAAGACTGGCGTAGGATGAAAGGTAGAAGTGTGTGAAGAGAGCATTTTAAAGATGGTACCTTGAACTAAGTGTTTAGGAGGGAGACGTCTAGGATGGGTCTCCACTGCCCATCTTTCCTTGGGACTAGAAAAATCCTGCAGTAAAACTATTGTCTCTAAGTCTTTTGGGACTTACTAGATGCTGTCCTGATTCCAGAGGTCCTGAATAATGGTGGACAGAAAGGATATTAGGTTTTGAGGGGGATGTGGCATACATTTCATGGGAGGGTATTTTCCCCAAGATATGCCACAACCTCCACTGAAAATGGAGAGGACCCACTTGTCTGTGGTAATAGCTTCCCACCTGGCCAGGGGGGAGGGTCAGTCTTTGGGAAAGAGGAGTAATTGGGCTGAGAGCAGGGCAAGAGGTGCTCCAGAGGTAGTCACAGATTTTTTTCTTTCAAAGGGAAGCCTCCCTGCTGGAGGTTCCCTATGGGGTTTGTCAGAGTATCTTTTCCTAGGGACTTTCCTTTGTCTCTGAGCTATCCTAGGATCCTTTCAATGAAGTAGGTAGATTTACTTTGCTACTTCCTATGATGTCTAGGAACTGAGGAGAGTACAATATGTCTGCAGTCCTTCCTGGTCTTATCTTGGCCTTGGGGAGTTTTGAACACACAGACCACCTTGAGAATGAAACAATAAGTCTTCATTCAAGGGAGAGTCTATAATTTTTTACTTGAAATCCTCAGGGATAGGATGTGACCGTGAAGTCATGCATATCTGCAAATAACAGCTCCACTGGTAGCTGCACTAGAAGAAGCATCCACAGCACTGTAACTACACTTAATGTTGTGTCCTGCAATTTGAGTAGCCTGTGATAGTAAGGTTTGCATCTGATGCTTAGACTCTGCTGTAACAAGGTCCAGTATAACTTTGTTTAAGGAATGCAGGGCTGAGATCAAGTACTTTGTCATTTGAGTCAAGTAGTTAAATGCCCTAAAGGCAAGAGTAGCAGAGGTATAAACCTTCTTTCCCCATCGATAGCCCTACTAACTTTGTCCATAGGTAGGGCATTAGCATTGGGCAGAAGCTTAAGAGTGCTTATCCGAAGAGACAGATACCGTAGAGGGGTCTGCTACTGGATACGTGTATAAATATTGTAGGTGACTGGGCACCCTGTAAATCCTGTCTGGTCTTTTAGAAGCTGGTGGTAGAGAATCAGGTGTAAAAGAGGTGGAATGAAAGGCATCCTAGAAAATCAGGACATGAGGGACTGAGTAAAGGGTTTGGGTACCCATCCCCATGAAGGTGCAACACCTCTTCTGAACATCAGAGATTACCATGGATTGCCTTTCATAGCGTTTTATCATGTTCTATATACTCTCCCCAAAGGGAGCATACTCAATAGGAGAATCCAGTAAGAGGGAGTCCCCTTCATCAGAAGTGATTTGTCCTGCAGAATGCAGCTGAGAGGAACAGTCCAGAGAAGTCAGAGTTGTACTCCTATTCTTCATCAGAAAAAAAACGTTTTTTTTTTAAGGAGTAGCCTGTGATTGTTGAGACCCAAAGGAGGGAGGTTTCATAGACAACAGCCTTGAACAACCCATGTAAAAAGTCTATATATACTCCTTTTCCCTAGCTGTTGAGGGGAGAGGCCACATATATGCCTAGTTTTCTGTTTTTTTCCCCTTTTGTTTCCTTTTTAGGGGTGATGTCCACCTGCATGAGAGACAGCGGTTCAGAACCCTGTCAGACTTCTATTAGAGAGAATGGTATAGCTTCCCTACTAAAATGTGAGGGATGCCGTGCTGCCCCTTGGATGTATCAGCAGTCTGCAAGGTCTTAGGATCCATACCAGTCTCCAACAGGGTCTCAGTAGTGGGCAACTGAGAAGCATCCTGACAAACAATGGGTTCTGGAATCTCAGTCAGTTCGTCGGATCCAGAAACATTGTAATGTGGATCCATTCAAGCCTCTAGTTTTTTCTTCAGCAGCAGAGGAAGGTTCGAGGATGCAGAGTCAGCCACCTTGAACTGGGTCAAGTGATTAAGACACTGGGTCTTTGGAATGGTGATGAAAGTAGAAAGTCTCCACCTAAGGGTTTTGGGAAAAGCAATTCATAGACTGAGCAGGATTTGTGATAATGTTATGGCCTAGGCAAAAAAAAGAGAGAGAGAGAGAGAGAGACTGTGTGCAAATCCTTTTACATATTCTGATTACTGAACTCGCACATACCCCTCCTACCTGCCATCTAACAACTTTCCACAAAACAGTGCAAGAAAAAAGGAAGGTTCTCCAACAGGGCATTTACCTGGATAAATGAGTGAACAAAGATACCTACAAAAAATGGTCAACAGTCTGACAGATGCAAAATCTGCATTCGGGCTGGCATCAAGATAGTCTGAGGATCCATGCTTGTACATCCATCTATATAACAAAATACATACAAGCTGAGGTCATGCATCAGACGTACGACCTAGGGAAAGTAAAGCTTTGGTATCCTGACCAGATGTCAGCTGTTACAACCTATATGTCAAGCATACTGCAACAGTGATTTCAATCAGAACATCTAAGAGGAGAAACCATTTTCTTGCTGATGTGGGAAACTGATCCTATACTTCCCTGATGGAACTACTTTTCCAGAATGGGTAAAACTAGATGCTGTTGCTTTCGGGATACTTATGGAATACCACAGCTGGTTGTAGGAAGAAGCCAAGATAGTCTGCAATCCCCTACATTGTCGAGGGTCCATTATCCTGATGTCATCAGTTTTCAAATAGGAAAGAAAAGCCTTGTCCGACAGGGGTAGAGGAGATACTGAGAGATCAGAGGGGAGAAGGTGGTGAGGCTGATGGTCACAAACTGGCTGACTTGTCTGGAAAGGAACTCTTGGGTCCTTTAAAATCTTGTTTTGATCTGTCTTGAAATTTCTTTTTAGAAAACGTTTTACCTTTTGCTGGGATTTCTGCAGTTCATGAAAAAAAGGGACCAGACTTAGAAGCGTAATTCCTCTGGAATTTTGGAACAGGAGAAAGGAGTATCTGTTTAAAATCTTGCATGACATTACCTCTTCCATCCAAGTTTTTAAAGATTTCAGCTGCAGCAGGGACAAAAAGACTTTCATCTAGAGGGGCATCCAGTAACTTAAGACTTGCTCTCTTCTGAAAGACACTGCAACTTCGGCCAAAAAATACCTTCTTAACAGATCCAGTGCAGCAGCTTTGGAGGATAATGAAGTAATAAAATAAATGCTACAAAGTAGCTTTGGAGGATAAATATGCCGCACCATAATGTACCCAGCTACCTGGGTGGCAGAATATGGCAGGGACAATGCAGAAATTTTATTGACCAAGTAAAGCACATCTGACATAAGTTTGTAAATGTCTCCCAAAACAGATAAAAAGGTATCTTGTCATGGGGGTTTGGTAGTTAATGGCAAGAAAAGAATGTTGCTGAAATATGCACTTTCTTTCCACACATATGCATAAGCCTGGCACCTTTACCACTGGGAAAAGCACTAGAAGATGGTAGCATCTAGTTGAGTTTATCATGTTCTAAAGAAAATACAGCAGGGTCTGAAGAAGGATTTTTGTAAAGGAATTTACAGGCATCAGGGACCTTGCAAAACTCTATCCAGTTTCTCTGAGGATGAAAATCAGGATTTAAGAAAGAGATGGCAAAGGTATAGCATAAGGCTTCCAATACTGGAGGTGTGGCAGAAGGTTTAGAAAGTACAGTTGTGTACACTTACCATAACTGTAGATGTTCGAGTGTATTCACTGTTGCAGTCATCACATTTGGGTTATCTGCTTGCAGTAGCCCTCAGCCGGCCTGATTAACAAAGTCTTGGGTCCTGCGTCGGTTGCTGTCCCTTCTTCCGTGACGTCAGGTCGTCAGGGGTATAAAACATGCAGCTGATGCCATTACATCAGTTTTTCTTGCCCCAGATGTCAGGTGCCCCCCTAATGGGAATCCATAAAATCTATAAATATACAAAGTTATACCGCCAACAAAAAAGCAAATGCATCAAAAAGCTTTTGAGCATAGTAAAGGAGAGTAGAGGTATAGCCAAAAAAGTTAAGGGGGCTGGAGGGAGGGTAGCCAGGACTGCAACAATGAATACACGTGAACATCTACATTTATGGTAAGTGTACACAACTGTACTATGTTCTTAGTGTTTCACTGTTGCAGTCATCACATTTGGGTATATTCCCGAAGTTAAGGATGGGAGGAGGAATTTCAATAGCATTAGGACCAGCTATAAGGCCCTGCAAGACTGCAGTGGCAAAGCCAGCTCTGGATTTGGAGAAAAGTGGCAGATGGTAATGCGTGGTGAAAGTTATTTACAGAACTCCAGGTAGCAGCTTCTAGGATGTCCCTGGTAGGGACACCTCTGAGGAAGGCTGCAGAGATAGATGCAGTCCTGGTTGAGTGGCGTCTGAACCCCTGTGGGATAGGTTTTCTATGGTGCTTGCAACAGAAATTAATGCAATGGCCTATCCATTTGGAAGTGGTTTGCTTTGAAATAGCCTTCCCCACTGCCCCTGCAGCAAATGCCACCAGCAGTTGTCCTGTCCAAGTAGAATCTAAGTTGTCTGTGCACATCTAATGAGTGCAGTATCCATCCCCCTTTGTTCTGTGGATTAGGAAAGAAGGTTGGCAAATGAATGAACTGATTAAGGGCCACACTGGATATCACCTTGGGCATGAAGGAGGGATTGGCCCTGAAGGACACCCTGCCCGCATGAAAGATGATGAAAGGCTCCACTGCCATAAGGGCCTGTAATTCAGATACCCTTCTTGCTGAAGTGATTGCTAGAAGGAAAGCTGTTTTCCAAGAAAGGAACATTAAGTCTGCAGTAGCAGCTGGCTCGAAAAGGGGAAGAGTGAGTTTCTCCAATACAAAGTTAAGTTCCCAGGCTGGATTTGGAGCTCTCCTGGGTGGTCGTAAGTTTTTGGCCCCTCTAAGGAACTGCTTAAACAGTGGATGAGAGAAGAGGGGAGGTTCTGTGTTATAGTGAGTTGAAATGGCTGAGGCGTGAATTTTGATGGAGGACAAGGACAGGCCCTTGTGAAGCATCTCAGTTAAGTACTGTAAAATCTGAGGTAAATTGGGCACTGCTGTGCTCATCCCTTGAGATTGGTTCCAGGCACAGAATTTTTTCCATTTTTCAGCATAAGATTTTCTAGTACTAGGCCTCCTTGCCACTAAGATGATTTCCATCACTGGTTTACTGAGGGATGGTGAAAGAGAGATTAGGTAATTAGCCAGGCTGCTAGGTTCAGTGTTTGAAGTTGAGGGTGCATAATCAGGTTCTCCTGCTGAGGCAGTAGGGTAGGAGTCTGAGGCAGGTGCCATGGGGCCAACAGTGATACACTAAGCAAGAGGGGGCACCAGTGTTGGCGTGGCCAGTCTGGTGCAATCAAAGGCGTCCTTGGTTTGTCTTGTTTGATCTTTAGTAGTGCTTTGGAGAGCAGAGGCAGAGGAGGAAATGCATAAACTGATAGTTTTTCCAGCTGAAGGACAGAGCATCCACTTTCCAAGCTTATTTGTGGGGAGTCCTTGTGCAAAATTTGTCCAATTGATAGTTCTGGGAGGAGCAAGCAGGTCTATATCTGGGCTCCCCCATTTGCTTGTCAACATGTTGAAAATCTTTGGTTCCAGTTTCCACTCGTATGGGTCCATGAGGTTTCTGCTTAGTTTGTCTGCCAGTGTATTTAGTTTTCCTGGCAGGAACTGAGCTTGTAAATGCACTTGGTATCTCAGGGCTGTGTTCCACAATGCCATGGCTAGTCTTCAAAGGGGTAAGAATGTGTACCCCCCTGCTTGTTTATGTACCACGTAGCAGTGGTGTTGTCCATCTTTACCATTAATTGTCCTGGAAGAATGTGGTCCTTGAAGGCTGTCAGAGCATTCTGTACAGCTAACATTTCTTTTTGATTGAAATGCAGGTGCATTTGACTTGGGTTCCACTTGCCCTGAATGCACTTCCTTGCCAGGTGAGCCCCCCCACGCATTAGTCTGATGCATCTGTTAAGGTTTGGGCGGCAGGGGGTAGTGTGAATGGTAATCCCTTGTTTTGGTAGCAGGCCTCTGCCCACCAAAGGAACTCTAGGCGTAGGCAAGGTATGATAGAAATCAATGCGTCTAGATCCTGAGAATGTTGACACCACAGGCTTTTTAGATACCACTGTAGTTTCCTCATATGCAGTCTTGCATATGGAATTAGAAGAATGCAGTAGGCCATGAACCCCAAGGCTTGTAGTATTTGTCTTGCTGACAGCAGGGTTTTTGTGGCCACTTGTTTGAAGTAGGTTGTCAAATGAATTGGTTTCTCCGGCATAAGGAAAGCCATCTGGGAAGTTGTATTCAAGCTTGCACCCAGGAATATAATTTGTTGACACGGTACCAGGTGTGATTTCTTTTCATTTATGGTGTGCCCCAGACAAGTTAGCACCCTTTGTACAAAGGCCACATGATTCAAAAGTATGTCCTGACTTTCTGCTTGAATTAGACAATCGTCCAGGCATGGGTATATTTGAATATTTCTTTGCCTGCAAAATGCAATGACCAGAGCTAGGCACTTTGTGAACACCCTGGTCACAGTAGATAAGCCAAAGAGCAGTGCGGAGAACTGATGGTGCATGCAGCCTGCTTTGAAGTGTAGGTATCTTCTGCAAGATTCCCTAATTGGGATGTGCAGGTATGCTTCCTTTAAATCTAGTGTTGCCAACCAGGCACCTTTGCCTAGCATAGGGAGTAACTGGTGAAGAGTCAGCATCCTGAATTTTGGAATCACCAAAAATGTGTTTAGAGCAGACAGGTCCAGGATAGGACACCATGAATTGTCTTTTCTGGGTACCAGGAAAAGACCCGAGTAGAAACCTTGTCCCTTTTCCTCTTCTGGTACCAACTGAATAGCCCTCATGCTTAAGAGAAAGTACCTGCTTTTGGGCCTCTGCCCACTGATTTGGGGGTAGACCTGGCCACCCGCTTGGTGTTGGTAATGTGTGGAAGTGAAATCTGTATTCCTGAGACACTATATTTAAAAACAATCCACAACACTAAAACGCAAACTAATCAAGAATCGCTAAAGCCACAGCTCGTGAAAAACACTATTTAAACGCCAAAATAAAAAACGTTTTTCGTCCAAACGAAATAGTTAGACTTCCTCAGAAACCAAATAATACATATCAGTTAAAATTTGAATACTGTATTTATGAACTTCATTATGAAAAAAGCGCCAAATTTCCACAGCAAAAGCATCCCTTAAAGGTACAAGTCACTGAAAATTAAAAATCCAATATTCCGTTCCATGAAGTTACATACATATACATAGATAAATATATATATATATATATATATATATATATATATATACACACACACACATACACTGATAATAAAAAGCTAGCCAAAATAAATACATCAAAGTTGATCCTAAGGCTTAAAAAATAGGTCATATAAAATTGATCAATCAAATTATTAAGTTATTAATTTAGTAATTTATTAATTCTCACTAACATGAAAAAGTCTCTCATGGCCAATTCAATAAAACATCAGTTGATCATAAATCTAATTTAAATAAAACCAAAACCCGAAGTAAACACAACATGAAATAAATAACTTACAATGAAATAACCCATTCCTAAGCCTTCACAAGGACCAACAAACATATCGGTGAATTGTTATTGTGTAAAAATTGCCCTGACTCTATGTGTGATAGATATCCACATGAAAATAAAAAATGAACATAAATAAAACACTCATGAAAGTATAAACACTTACTCAAACCTAATACATTAAAACCATGACATTATACTCTATATGAACTTGTATGCGACATAACTTATATATGACCACAACCTCATCTGTCTAAACATTTCAATTTTAGTAACCACATCAAAGAACATTTTTTGTTGAGACCTGGGTTGGTGTACGCATTAAGCTTAATCTGCCACAATAACTCCATTATCTCAAGCAATAAACCAAAAGGGCCCCCTCGTAAATCTTGCTTAATTTGGTCTAAAACTCTAAACTGAAATTTGTGGTCAGAAAAGGCCATAATGTGTCTGGCAAGTGCATTATCTTCTTTTTGTAATCTTATGCTTCTCTGATGTTCATAAACCCTATCCTTTAATCTTCTCTCAGTTTTTCCTACGTAAAATGATGGGCAACATTGGCAGACTGCTGAATACACTATTCCCTTTGAATTACAATTAAATTTACCTTTGGTGTGTACTTTTAAACCATTGATCTCTATAGTAGCCCCAGATGACATTAAATGGCAGCACAAGCAACTACCACATTGTGTCATTCCTCTATTGGTTCTTGAGCTACTGCTGTCACTGTTTTTTTGTAACAACTCTTTAAAACTTATTCCCTTTCTCCAAGTTATCTTTGGTAAAGTTCCCAACTTACTTACCAGTGTATTATCCTCATTGATTAACGTCCAATTTTTCTCTAAGATTTTTCTTATGTTGACGTAATCCAAGGAAAATCTCAATACACAAGCTAAGTTAAAATCAACTTCATTATTTTGTTGATTATACACTTGACATCTGACATTGATAGTGATGTTATTTTGATTAAACGTCATACCAATTTGTTTCAAAATGGGCTTATAAAGGCCTTTATTCCTTTTTGTTGACACCTCATCTATCAATTCTTCTATGAATGAAATGGGATATGCCCTGTTCAAAAACATTTGTTTTAAATTACAACACTCTTCAGCAAATGCTTCATCTGATGTTATCATATGCGCAGCCCGTACTAATTGGCCCTTAATTACTGACTTCTTTTGATGTTTCGGGTGTGCGCTCGAGTAGTGTAAAAATCTATTTGAATATGTGGGTTTCCTATAAATATTAGCTTCATATTGTTTCAAAGATTCATTTTTGGTCAGTGTAACATCCAAATAAGCAACTGATGTCGAGTTGAACACATGTGAAAAATACAAAAATTCTGTAGATTCACTCAAAACTTTAACCAAATCTTTGGCCAAAATTTCATCCCCTTCAATGATTATAAAAATATCAATGAATCTAGCATAAAATTTGACTATTCCATTAATGGTGTTGTTCCTGAATAAAAAATTGCTCTCCCAAAAGGACAAAACCATATTTGCAAAGCTAGATCCACATGGAGAGCCCATAGCAACTCCTTTTTTCTGAATATAATACTGACCATCAAATAAAATAAAATTATATGACAAAACGACATCGAGAAGTTCTTGCACAGAGGAAATCTCATCAACCGGCACACCATTCTGCCTCATTCTATTGGTTGCCCATTCAATTCCCAAATTATGTGGGATACTTGTAAGTAACTCCTTGATGTCTATTGTCAAAAAATGATTTCCACTTTGATATGGGAAATTACTGATTTTCTCTAGGAAAACCCAAGAATCTTCGACTATCCATTGTTCCTTACCCACATATTTTTTCAAAATGCAATCTGCCAATTTTTCACATGCATAAGTGGCTGACCTTCTTCCATCTACTATTGGCCTTAAGTGGGGGGTCGGTGATGCTCTTATGTATTTTTGGAACACCGAACATATATGGTGCTTTAGGAGCCTCTATAACCAAATAATTATACATATGTACATCAATTCTTGCTTCGATAAATAATTCATTTAAGAAGCTTTTTATGAAATGGATTGATCTATTGTATTCATTAACAGATGATAATTCATATGTATCACTAGACAAAATCGTTGAAATTTTATTAACGTAGTCTAGTGTATCCATAATAACCAGCCCCCCTCCCTTGTCAGGGTTCATTACTCTTACATTCGCTGCCAATAACACCCCCAGTTTATCTCTTTCTTCCTTGTTTAAGTTATATTTATACTCAAAATTTTCATCATTCAATTTTTTCAAATCAACTTCACATATTTTCTCAAATAATTGAAGGGTGATATGTAATGGTGGATTATAACAACTGGAAACCCTTAATGGTCTGTTGTTCATTCATTGACCACTGAATAATTGTTTTAGATTCAATTTCCTCACGAACTATTTGAAATCGCAAATGGTTTGTGCCAAATTCATTTTAGAGGCAGGGACAAAAGTTGAACCTTTTGATAAAACATCTGCCAACTGTTCTGAAATGTGAAACGATGAAAAGTTATAAACCAAAAAATCCCCCTGTTTATTCCTGATCACATTGCATGATGGATATTCATCTCTCATTGGTACTATCTCCTGTTGTAATTCTTACTCTTGTTCCAATGCTTTTTCTGGTTCCGTCTCGGAAAACCCTGCTTAAAGTTAGAGGTAGATTGTTGTTGATTGCCTCTCAAATCATGGTTATTATTATTATTATTATTATTATTATTACTACGTATCTTCAACCTCTCACTTCTCCTCACGTCAGCATTTGCTCCTTCAGCATTAACAACCACACTTTGAACATCATCTTCTTGCATTATGTCATCACTACTATGATGTTCTTCGGGGATCATGTTGTCGTGATTATTCAGACTGGAATTTACAACTGTTTGCTCCAACCAAGTTTGTGATCTTGGTGGTGGGGGATAAGCTGTCCCTGAATTGTATTGCTTCTGATCCCTTTGAAGCTTCTTAACTTTATTCTGCCTAATTTTATCAACATGCTGCTCAATGCTTTGAGAGCAACGGAGATATTCATATTTATATTTCATAAAACCAACATGTTGTTTGATTTGCCCATCCAATGATGTTATATGCTGCTCCAAGTCTTTGATGATCACAGTATAATGATTGATCATAATTTGTAATAGGCATAAACCTTGCTGGTTAAAATGTTTTAACTCTTTATGAAAAGCTGACCCTGGCGCCAAACCCGTAGGGTATCGCCATGTCCTGAGGCCCTTTGGCACTATTTCTGACTTTAAACATTCTCTAAAATACTCAATTTCCAAACTCAGTTTTTTTATATTTGAACATGTTTTGATCCAAAACGTTTACAAGGCTAGATAATGTCTCATCAAGCTCATTGTTATTAGTAATCGTTCTAGGCTGGTTGTTCACCCCCCACAAACCTATGGAAGATGTTAACCAGTCTTTTATGTTAGGCACTTGTGAAATATCACCCAAAGAATTCTGCCTTTGTTGTTGAAATGAGGGTAGATTGTTATGTGTTAATGGTCTGTTGCTGTTGTTAATAACCTCACTAGCACTTGTATTCAACATATTACCTATCGGTTGTGATTGAACCGATTGGAAATTTAAACCCATACTATGCTTGTTATTAACAACTGGTAAAGTACCCGTTTGTTGCATTTGTGCGGGCAAAATTGCCATGGCTTGTCCCGCTTGTCAAATTAGAAACTGCAAAACCCGATTGTGTGACCTGGCTAGAAACCATGACGTTTGTCCCATCCATGACCCATCATTTTACGTAGGAAAAACTAAGAGAAGTTTAAAGGATAGAGTTTATGAACATCAGAGAAGCATAAGATTACAAAAAGAAGATAATGCACTTGCCAGACACATTATGGCCTTTTCTGACCACAAATTTCAGTTTAGAGTTTTAGATCAAATTAAGCAAGATTTGAGAGGGGCCCTTTTGGTTTATTGCTTGAGAAAATGGAATTATTGTGGCAGATTAAGCTTAATGCCTACACCCACCCAGGTCTCAACGAAAAATGTTCTTTGATGTGCTTACTAAAATTGAAAAGTTTAGACAGATGAGGTTGTGGTCATATACAAGTTGTGTCACATACAAGTTCATATAGAGTATAATGTCATGGTTTTAATGTATTAGGTTTGAATAAGTGTTTATACTTTCATGAGCGTTTTACTTATGTTCATTTTTTATTTTCATGTGGATATTTATCACACAGAGCCAGAGCAATTTTTACACAATAACATAATTCACAGATATGTTTGTTGGTCCTTGTGAAGTCTTAGGGATGGGTTATTTCATTGTAAGTTATTTATTTCATGTTATTTGTGTTTACTTAGGGTTTTGATTTTATTTAAATTAGATTTAATGATCAACTGATGTTTTATTGAATTGGCCATGAGAAACTTCTTCATGGTAGTGGAATTAATAAATTACTAAATTAATAACTTAATTTAATTATTCAATTTTATATGACCCATTTTTTAAGCCTTAGGATCAACTTTGATGTATTTATTTTGGATAGCTTTTTATTATCCGTATATATATTATATATATATATATATATATATATATATATATATATATATATATATATATATATATATATATATATATATATATATATATATATATATATATATATATATATATATAAGGAACGGAATATAGGATTTTTAATTTTCAGTGACTTGTACCTTTAAGGGATGCTGTTGCTGTGGAAACTTGGCGCTTTTTTCATAATGAAGTTCATAAATTCAGTATTCAAATTTTAACTGATATGTATTATTTGGTTTCTGAGGAAGTCTAACTTTCGTTTGGACGAAAAATGTTTTTTTATTTTGGTGTTTAAATAGAGTGTTTTTCACGAGCTGTGGCTTTAGCACTATATTTAAAACCCATTTGTCCTGGGTAATGAGCTCCCAGTTCTTTGCATGAAGAGCAATCTTTCCCCCCAAAAGGGGCCATCAGTTGAGAAGTGCTTGGCAGTTTTAAAAAGTCGTCATTGAGAAAGTTTACCATAAGGGGGAGTTTTACTACCCCCAGATTTGAAAGTGGAGGCCCCCCACTGCTTAGTATTTTGCGTACCCTAGGACTGAAACCTGGGACCTCTACTGGATCTAGGTTTGGACTGAGAAGGTCCGGAAGAGGCAGGAAAAGACCAATTCTTGGAAGGCCAATGCCTACTAAATCTTGGAGGTTGTACTTGTAAAAATCTAACAGTCTGAATAGATTTAGCTTTTTCCTCCATCTTTTTAAGAACTTCTTCTGCCTTGGTGCCAAACAGGTGGTCCTGGTTTATCCAGTAATTTCGCTTTAACATGATCTGGCAAGGATTGCTCCTTAAGCCAAGCATACGTTCTAAGTACAGACCCAGTTACAGCAGCCTTGTAAGATGCCTCTAGTGAATCAAAACCACATTGTAAAATATATGTTTTCCAACTTGTTCAGCTGAATGCAGTAAATCCTGTAAATCCTTATTTTCAGCACGATCAGGAATCAACATAATTTTCTGTTTAAGCAATGCAATATGCTGATACTTTAACATATGAAACTGGCAGCTTAAAGCCCTAATAGCCAAAGTTGCAGAAGTGTATACCTTCTTACCCAATCTATCCAGCGATCTGAAGTCTCTATCAGAGGGGGTAGGATTTTTGGCAGTAGTAGCTTTAATGCCCTTGGGTCCCTGTGAAATGGTCTCAGGACCCGCAGTAGGATTTTTAAAAAAGGAACATATGAGAGTCAGGGACCCTGTAATATATATCAGGTTTTCTGGGATCAGGTGCCAAGCTAGATTCCGAAAAGGAATAGTCTAGTACAGGCGGTATGGCTAAAGGCCTATGCTGGGGCAGAAGTAAAATCTCCAAGCCTCTTTTTAGAATCAGAAAAATCCTGGCTTTCCCAACGAAAATGCTCCCTGAGGGTATGCAAGGTTTCACCAAAAGAAAAATCCTCTGGGGGGGATGCAGAGGGAATAGAGTCCTCAGAATCAGAATCCCCATTGGCAGATAAGGGTAAATCCTGGTCATCAGACGAAACAGAAAATTCAGAATCCTGGTCAGAAGTATCATAAGCAAACTCAGTCCTAGGTCTCTGAGGGGGGAAGGTTGGCTTCCCCTGATTAAAGTAATAAGGTCATCAGCCATTGTTATTTGATTTTTATGCATAGAGGCCTGGCCATGCGGTCTGGGCATCAGTTTTCTAGGTATGGTTCGAGTTTTAGGCCTTGAAGAAGACGACGTTAGTTTAATATGCAAGTCAGTAGGCCTGAATACACCCTCAGAAGCTGGTGCCTGCACAGCGGCTCCGGACCCATCTAAAGTAGAGACATCCGCAGGTTCCACAGTTGAAGCATCTCGCGGCATACCAGACTCCAAATGGGTCTCAATAGAGGCCTGTAAATCTGAAGTAGCGGGCATCAGGGGCTGCGAAAGTGCCTCACTGAGTACTGGCGACTGGCTTATGAGAAGTGTCGTCGGCAGCTTTGGACCTCGGCAGCCTGTCTCTGTCTCTATCTTTGCGTTTTTTCAGAATGTCAGTAGTCTGATGGCTTACCGAAGACATATCGGGATAATTGAACCGAGCACTAAAATATTTAGAAGCGTAAATATACAGACGATGGATAGCTTGTGGTTTAAATAAGGCACAAAACAGACAGCGAGGTACGTCGTGGTCAGGGCCTAGGCAAGGAATACAGTACAAATTAAAATCTTTATGAGGTATTTGCTTTCCACAAGAAATGCAATTATTTACTTTTACTGACATTGGTTTAGAGCAAGAAAAAGTTTCCCCAATGGGGTACTTAGCTTTTAGTTGAAGACTTCAGTTCTGAAAACGAAAATTACAGGAGTCGGCCGACCGGCACTTGTGAACTGCTTCTGCTTCGGGCACCGCACGGCAAGAAAGACTGGGGTAAAGGCATCGGCTACATGTTTTATACCCGACAACCTGACGTCATGGAACAAGGGACAGCAACAGATGCAGGACCCAAGACATTGTTAATCAGGCCGGCTGAGGGCTACTGCAAGCATATAACCCAAATGTGATGACTGCAACAGTGAAACACGAAGAACATCTCCAATATACAAGAAACGGTAAAACCTTTTTTGCACACCCGACACTTGCTTGCCTTCCCACTAAAAATTTTGCATCTTTCTAAGCACTGTAACCCTCATAGGAAAGTTCCTCTAAAAAACAACTAAGAGACATGGTGTCAACTTCCTCATATTCAAAAGCAACAGGGGGCTGGATCTGCGAATAGTAAACCAGAGAATCAATTTCAGATTCTGATTTGTCTTCCTCAGAAGGTCTCTCTCTCTCTTAAATGCAAGAAAGAAGACAAAGAAACAGAAGAAAAAAACAACACATGGGGCATAACTACCTTAAAAAGCCCTTGTAAAAAAACATACCAGAGACCGCACGAAAGCATGGCAACAGAAAGAAAAGCATCCTTGGGATTCTGCTTCTTTTGCCTTGGAGCACCACCATGAAGATAATGAGGATCTGGCCCCTGATGTACCTCAATAAGGGTACCAAGAGCTTCCTCCTGCTCCAATATTTGATGAACGCCCTCTGTTCCCTCAAACACAATGAGCTGCAGTTCCCCCTTCCTGTGCAATGCAACTGTACAATAATAAAGTTGGATGTGTCAAGAAGCTGCACCTTATCTGCTTCCAATGCAGTCTAGGGAGGACCAGGAAATCCTGGGTGGTCTTAACAGCTAATCAGCAGCCACAGCAGAGGCATCCGGGTCTAACCAGACAGCAAAAGCTTCAGGCTAAAATTTTTTAAGCTTCCTCATTCGCTGCTGAGAGATGTCTGTTTGGAAACATTCAGAAGTCATCTTATCTTGCATGAAAGCTTTCAGTCCCCGGTTTTCTAAATAAATATTTATAGGCAAATGGCTCCTCCTGATTTTAGGATCAAAAGACTAACATATGGAGTAAGCTCTATAATTATGATGAGATCCTAAGCAAAACATTATGACCATCCTTATACAGAATCTGCCTCTCACGGTCACATTTTCCCCTCCTAGTTGACGAAAAAATATCAGGTTTCTTCCCAAAGCAATTGAAACAAGCACAGACTACACTGCTGACAGGCTGAAGTGGAAGCAAAGACTCACCGTTTTGGCTGGCAGCAAGAAAGTGCAGAGATTTTTCACACCTGTACATCTTTAATGTACAGTACTGCATTTTCCACTTTGGCCATACAATGGCCATACGACACGAGGAAAGTGTCTAAATTTTGGTTTGCTGGCTGGAGTGCAATACCTTTGGCAGGATAGTAATTAATGCTGCAGTAGTGATCAAAGAAGGATACATATAATGCGCAGTTTAAAGTATCTGGTGAAGTTATTTAACAAAGACCAGCTGGCAGCAGTACAGATGTCTACCAATGAGTTGCACAGAAGCACTGCTGAAGTGGAACTAGCTCAAGCTGAGTGGGGTTCAAATATGGCCAGCAAGGTCTTTGCCATATTTATTGGAAGAGCTTTCATCCTACTTCTTTGGTGACACACGAGACAAACCGCTGGTCAAGCTTATAAAAGGATGCTGCAGCATCTAATCTTCATTCTCTCTGTTCATCCAGGGAGTGCAGCACTTGCCTGTAAAAAAGATATGCAAGTTATAATTTGGTTCTCATTAGCTTCAGTGGCTGTCTTAGGCACAAAGCAGAAATCAGCTCTGAGGACCACTTTTTTTGGGAAAAGAAATAAAGGGGGTAATTTACAATGAATCATCTCTGAAATTTGAAGATTCTCTTCAATGACATTATGGCCATTAGAAAAAGGGCTTTTTAGGGCAGACGTCTGATCAGTGCTCTGACAGCTGGTTTGATGGCTGTTCTTCTCCACGATGAAATAGAAATCCCATGACAGGACAGTGTCCCTGACTGCTGGTCTCAGGAGAATAGTTCCTTTCAGAAAAGCTGTATTGACCTTGAGCTAAGCCCAGGATGCTGACTCGAAGCCAGAACGGCAATTAGAAATCTCCTCTAACTGAATTTTGGTGACAGAGTAACTTCTTATCAAATGATTCTAATATGCAGTCCAAAACTGTGGGCATGGTAGCTCCCATGAGATTTCAGCTATGGTTTCTACCCATTTCTGGACGTTTTTTTTCAGTAGACAGAAGAATCAAGCATATTTCTGTGATAATCTGGGTTGTTGGCTACTACTGGAACTGGAAAAGTCAGGTGGACAGTTTGAGAGAAATTAAATCAGAATGTGGTTTGCCCCAGGGTAAGACAGTAATACTCGGAAGGGTTATAAGCTGCAGTGGGTCATCCTCAAAATACAGAAAAGTAGAAATGCGCAAGTGTCTTTCTGTAACAATAGATGTTTGAGTAGGCTCACTGTTGCAGTACTTCTTACACTGTGCATTTCTGTTACAGAAGACCTGTTTACCATTCCAACTTCCAGAGTTTTACAAATACATATACCACCCTTTCTTGCCAGGATGACTTCATCTTCCCTGGGATGTCAGTGCCTTCCCAGTATAAAGGCAGCATCAGTCTGTGCCATCTTTAGTTCTTTTCCTTGCTCAAGTAGCCTCAAAGTACAGTGTACACTTACCATAAATGTAGATGTTTAAGTTTATTCTCTGTTGCAGTCATCACACTTGGGTTATCTGCCTGCAGGTAGCCCTCAGTCAGACCAAATACCAGAGACGTAGTATATCTGCGTCGGGTGCTGTCGCTCCAGGATGGACGTCAGGTTGTCAGGGGTATAAAAACAGGTAGCTGACATTACATCAGTTTTTCTTGCCCCAAATGTCAGAAGCCACCAAATAGGGAGCTAAGCTATGGTGGGAAAATCACCACCAGTAAAAAGTAAATACCAATACCCCTGCAAGGGGTGAGATGTATACACACAGAGGAGAGAGAGAGAGAGAGAGAAAGGGGCTGGAAAGAGGGAAACTGCAACAGTGAATACACTCTAACATCTACAATTATGGTAAGTGTACACAACTCTACTATGTTCTTCACGTTTCACTATTGTAGTCATCACACTTGGGTTGATTCCCAAAGCTGAAGAAAGGGTGGAGGCAGTCGAGAAGAGTTTGGGGTGGCTAGTATGCCCTGCAGGACTGCAGTTGCAAAACCTGCCCTGGATTTGGAAAATATAGGCAGGTGGTAATGCTTGGTGAATGTGTGTACAGAACTCCAGGTAACAGCCTCCAGAATGTCTCTGATAGGGTCTCCCCTGAGGAATGCTGTAGAGGTAGAAGTTGCCCTAATGGAATGTGTTCTGACCCCCTGAGGGGTTGGTTTCCCATGGTGTTTGTAGCAGAAATGTATACAGTGTGCTATCCATTTAAAAACTGTCTGTTTTGAAATGGCCTTGCCCTCTGCCCCTGGTGCAAAACTGAGTAATAACTGGTCAGATTTCCTAAAGGGCTTAGTCCTATCCAGGTAGAATCTGAGCTGTCTATGCACTCCAAGGAGTGCAGGATCCTTTTCCCCTTTATTTTGCTGATTAGGGAAGAAAGTTGGCAAATGGATAATTGATTGAGAGCCACACTGGACACCACTTTAGGTATAAAGGAAGGATTAGTCCTGAGGGAGACCCTGTCAGCATGAAAAATAACAAAGGGTTCCACGGCCATAAGTGCTTGTAGCTCAGACAATCTTCTAGCTGAAGTGATGGCCAGAAGCAATGCTGTTTTCCAAGAGAGGAATTTTAACTCTGCTGATGCTGCAGGCTCATAAAGGGGGTAGTGTGAGCTTTTCCAGTACAGAGTTAAGGTCCCAAGCAGGGGTGAGTCTTCTCTTTGGTGGCATTGTTTGCCCCGCTCAGGAACTGTTTGATGAGAGGGTGAGAGAAGAGGGGTGGCTCAGATTTGTAATGAGCCGAGATGGCAAAGGCCTTGAACTTAATGGAAGAGAAGGATAGGCCTCTGTGGAGTAGATCTGCTAAGTAATCCAGGATTAGAGATAGGGAGGGCAGAGCTGTGTCCTCTCTTTTAAAATGAATCCAGGAACAATACCTTTTCCACTTATTAGCATACGATTTCCTTGTACTGGGTCTTCTGGCTTCAAAAATGACGTCCAGCACCTGTTTGCTTAGGCTGGTCACTGGAGGAAAATTCAAGAAAGAAGCCAGGCTGCAAGATTCAGGGTTTGCAGTTGCAGATTCAAGATCTTTCCCGCCTGCTGAGTAGGCAGGGTCAGGCTATGGGGTAGGTGCCAGGGCGGCACTAGTGACAGGTTGCGCAGTAGTGAGTACCAGTGGTGGCATGGGTAGTTTGGGGTAATCAAGATTGTCCTTGGTCTGTTCTGTCGTATCTTTAACAATATTCTTGAGAGAAGGGGCAGAGGGGGAGATGCATAGATTGATAGATTTACCCACTGGGAGGATAGGGCATCCACTCTCCAGGCCCTGCTGTGAGGTGTCCTGGTGCAGAATTTGCTGAGCTGGTGATTGCAAGGGGAGGCAAAGAGATCCACCTCTGGGGTCCCCCATTTCTGAATCAGAAGTCTGAAGGTGCTTGGCTCTTATTGTCACTAGTTTGGGTCTAGGAGATTTCTGCTAAAGTAGTCTGCCAGTGAGTTTTGTTTGCCTGGCAGGAATTGAGCTTGCAGATGGACCTGCATGTACAAGGCCGTGTTCCACAGGGCCATGGCTAGCCTGCAGAGTGGGTTCCCCCCTGCTTGTTGATGTACCACATAACTGTGGTGTTGTCTTTTTATTAGCAGGGGTCTTGGTGAGAGTAGGGATCTGAAAGCTGTTAGAGCATGCTGAACAGCTAGCATCTCTTTTTGGTTGATGTGCTGATGAATGTGACTTGGACTCCAGTGGCTCTGAAAGCACTTGTCATCCAGGTGTGCCCCCCAAGCATAGTCTGAAGCATCTGTGGTTAGGGTCTGGGCGACGTGGGTTGAATAAAGGGAAGTCCCTTGTTGTGGTTGCATGCTGCTGCCCACCAAAGAAACTCTGTCCTTAGACAAGGTACGATAGGAAAGTACAGTTTTGTACCTACCATAAATGTAGATGTTTGAGTGTTCACCCTGCTGCAGTCATCACACTTGGGTTATCCTGCCGTCAGGCGGTCCCGCAGTCGGCCTGAGTTCCAAAGTCTTGGTCCGTCGTTGGTTGCTGTCGCTTCTTCCCTGACGTCAGTGTGCCAGGGGTATGCAAGAGGCATCAGACGCCATTTTCTTCAGTTTTTCTTGCCCCAGATGTCAGGTGCCCCCCAATAGGAGGTCACTACATACTGCCAATAAAACAAGCAAAGAACATACAAAGCATACCTTCAGCTATAAGCAAATACACCACCAAGGTTGTATCGGATAGAAAGGTTCAGTTAGATCAGAGGGGATGGAGGAGGGAGGGTAACCTGGACTGCAGCATGGTGAACACTCGAACATCTACATTTATGGTAGGTACAAAACTGTACTATGTTCATCGTGTTACCCTGCTTCAGTCATCACACTTGGGTTGAATCACAAAGCTAAGGATGGGTGGTGGAGTTAAATAGGGTTAGAAGAAGTTAATAGGCTCTGCAAAACTGCAGTGGCAAAGCCAGCTCTAGTCTTAGAGTATAGGGGTGAGTGATAGTGTTTGGTGAAGGTGTGCACTGAACTCCAAGTTGCAGCTTCCAGAATATCCTTGGTTGGTACCCCCCCGAGAAAGGCTGTAGATGTAGCTGCAGCCCTGGTGGAGTGGGACCTAATGCTAGCAGGAACTGGTTTTCCAGGATGAGTGTAGCAGAAATGTATACAATGTCCTATCCATTTTGAAATGGTCTGTTTTGAGATAGCTTTTCCTTGTGATGCTGTAGCATTGGATACAAAGAGCTGGTCAAATTTTCTGAAAGCCTTAGTTCGATCCAAATAGTAACATAGTTGCCTGTGAATGTCCAAGGAGTGCAGGAGTCTTTCTCCTTTGTTCTGGGGGTTTGGGAAAAAGGTGGGTAAATGGATGGTTTGGTTTAGGGCCACACTGGATACCACTTCTGGCATAAAGGAGAGGTTAGTTCGTAGAGAGACTCTGTCGATGAAAAATGAGGAAAGGCTCCACTGCCATTAGTGCCTGTAGCTCTGAGACTCTTCTGACTGAAGTTATTGCTAGCAGCAGGACAGTTTTCCAAGATAGAAACTTTAAATCACTTGAGAAAGCTGGTTCAAAAGGCGGCAGTATAAGCTTTTCCAGAGCAAAGTTGAGATCCCAAGTTGGTGTTGGAGCTCTCCTGGGTGGTCTTATGTTCTTGGCCCCTCTGAGGTACTGTCTTAGGAGTGGATGTGAAAATAAAGGAGGATCCGTGTTGTAGTGAGCTGAAATCGCTGAGGCGTGGATCTTAACAGATGAGAAGGAAAGCCCTTTGTGCAACATTTCAGTTAAATATTGTAGAATCTGAGGAATGCCTGGCTCTAGGAGATTTTGGCCTTTAGCCTGGTTCCAGGCACAAAATCTTTTCCATTTATCTGAATAGGCTTTCCTGGTGCTGGGCCTCCTGGCCTCCAGAATGACATCCATAACAGCTTTAGATAGAGGAGTTGGCTGGTTGTTTAGGTGATTTGCCATGCAGCCAGATTTAAAGTCTTGAGCTGGCTGTGTAGAATCTGACTGTTTTGCTGGGTGAGCAGGTGAGGAATTTGTGGTAAAATCCATGGTGGTCCGTGGGCCATGTTCCTTAGTATTGGGTACCAGTGCTGGCGTGGCCAGTCTGGAGCAATGAGCATCATTTGTGGCCTCTCTAATCTGACTTTCAGCAGCACCTTTGCTAGAAGAGGCAGTGGAGGGAAGGCATACACTGTCAATGTTTTCCAACTGAATGTGAGCGCGTCCACTTTCCAAGCTTGTGGGTGGAATGTCCTTGTGCAAAATTTTTGAAGTTTGTAGTTTTGGGGGTTGGCAAATATGTCTGGGCATCCCCATTTTTGAGTTATCATCGCAAATACTTGTGGATCCAGTTTCCACTCGTTGGGATCCATGATGTTTCTGCTTAGGTCGTCTGCCAATGTGTTTTTCTTTCCTGGCAGGAATTGTGCTTGTAATTGAACTTGGTAAGTCAGTGCTGTGTTCCACAAGGTCACTGCTTGCCTGCATAGAGGGTAGGAGTGTGTACCCCCTTGCTTGTTTATGTACCACATTACTGTGGTATTGTCTGTCTTTATCATTAGTTGTCCTGGGTGTAAGAGGTCCTTGAAAGCTGTTAGGGCATTCTGTACAGCTAGCATTTCTTTTTGATTGATGTGCAGATGTCTTTGATTTGTAGTCCATTTGCCTTGAATGCATTGTCCTGCCATGTGTGCTCCCCAGGCATAGTCCGATGCATCTGTTGTTATCGTTTGCCTGGCTGTGGGTAAGGTAAAAGGCTGAACCTTGTTAAGGTGACATGCCTGTTCCCACCATAGAAACTCCTGTTGAAGGCAGGGAATGAGTGGTATCATTGTTTCCAAGCTGTGGCTGTGTTGAGTCCATACGCTTTTCAGGTACCATTGTAATTTCCTCATATGCAGTTTTGCAAATGGTATTAGTAGAATGCAAGATGCCATGAATCCCAAGGCCTACAGAATTTTTCTTGCAGGGAATTGCATCTTTGTTGCCATTATTTTGAAGTATTGAGTCGGATGTTTTTTGTCTGGCGTGAGATAAGCCATCTGGGCCGTTGTATTCAAGCTGGCACCCAGGAATATTATGTTCTGTGAGGGCACTAGTTTTGATTTCTTTTCGTTTACTGTGTACCCTAGGCAACTTAGAAGGTGTTTGACAAACGCCAGATGTTGTAAAAGAATGTCCTTGCTTTCTGCTTGAATAAGGCAATCATCTAAGTATGGGTATATTTGAATTCCTCTTTGCAGTATGCGATTACTGGTGCCAGGCATTTTGTGAAGACCCTGGGCGCAGTTGATCAGCCAAAGGGCAGTGCAGAGAATTGATAATGGGTTGAACCTGCAATGAAACGGCAGTATCTTCTGCGATTTTGTCCGATAGGGACATGCAGGTATGCCTCCTTGAGGTCCAACGTTACTAGCCAAGCCTTCTAGCCCAACATGGGAAGAAGCTGCTGTAGTGTGTTAGCATCTTGAATTTGGGTACTTGCAAATAGGTGTTTAGAACTGAAAGGTCCAGAATGGGTCTCCATGCTTTGTCCTTTCTGGGGACTAGAAAAGTCTAGAGTAAAATCCTTGTCCTCGCTCCTGTGGAGGTACCTGTTGAATGGCTCTCATGTCCTACTGTAACCGAAGGTGTTTCCACTGCACCGGGTTCTCCTGCTATGGTGTCGGTAATGCCTAATGAAGATGGTTGTGTCGGCCTAGTACTCTTGGTTTGAGAATCCAAAGCTGGCTGGGGCTCCAATTCTGCGGTCGTCAGGGGCTGCGTAGGCACCTCACTGAAAACCGGTGACAGGCCCAGCAGAGGCCTCGGAGTCTGGCTTGGTTCTTGGCTGTCTGTCCTTATCTTTGCGTTTTTTATGCATGCCAGTCGTCGGTTGCTCCGACGGCATGGTATAATTAAATTTCCTACCAAAGTAGTGTCGAGCGAAATCAAAATGACGCTTGATAGTTCGTTTATTGAACCTAGCACAAAACCGACAACCAGTGACGTCGTGGTCTGGGCCTAGGCAAGGAATACAATAAGAATGCAAGTCCTTATGAGGTATTTGCTTCCCACAACAAATGCAATTGTTAACTTTTTCTGACATCGAACTGAGGCAAGAAAAGGTTCCCCAATGGGGTACTTAGCTTTATAAGACTTCGGACTGAAATTCGATTCGAAAATCTCAGGTGTCGGCCGACCGGCACTTGCGAACTGCTCCTGCTTCGGGCACCGTGCGGCAGGAAAGACTGAAGAAAATGGCGTTGGATGCCTCTTGTATACCCCTGGCGCACTGACGTCAGGGAAGAAGCGACAGCAACCAACGCCGGACCAAGACTTTGGAACTCAGGCCGACTGCGGGACTGCCTGACAGCAGGATAACCGAAGTGTGATGACTGCAGCAGGGTAACATGATGAACATTGACAGTTTCCAGGTCCTGAGAATGTTGTCACCAAAGACTTTTTAAGTACCATTGAAGTTTCCACATATGCAGTCTGGCATATGGAACTAGTAGGATGCACGAGGCCATGAACCCTAGGGCCTGCAGGAATTTCCTTGCAGATAGCTGGGTTCTGGTGGCCATTTGAGTGAAGCAGTCTGTCAGATAGGCTTGCTTTTCTGGACTAAGGAATGCCATTTGGGATGCTGTGTCCAAAATTGCTCCCAGGAATACAATCTTTTTACTAGGGACTAGTTTTGATTTCTTTTCACTGATGGTGTACCCCAGGAAGGTTAGAAGGCTTCTGACTTTCTCTGTCTGTAGTAGGCAATGGCTGGAGCCAAGCATTTTGTGAATAGTCTGGGAGCAGTGGATAAGCCAAAGGAAGTGCAGAGAAGTGATAATGCATAGATCCTGCACGAGTCCCTGGTAGGGATGTGCAAATAGGCTTCTTCTATGTCTATTGTGGCTAACCAGGCATCTTTGGCCAGCATATGAAGAAGTTGCTGCAGGGTGAGCATTTTGAATTTTGGCACCACTAGGAAGGTGTTTAGAATGGAAATATCTAGGACTGGGTGCCAAGTGCCCTCTTTTCTGGGTACCAGGAAAAGTCTGGAATAGAACCCTTTACCTATCTGCTCTGCAGGAACAGGTTGAATTGCCCTTATGGAGAGCAGGGATTGAACTTGGTTTTGTGCCTCTGCCCACTGGTTTGGAGGATGGTCTGGGAACCCTTTTGGGGTTAGCAGTGAGTGGAAGTAAAATTTGTACCCCTGGGATATAATGTTGAGGATCCATCGGTCTTTGTGATGGATGTCCAGTTTTTTGCATGATGGGCAAGTTTTCCTCCTGGGGGCATGAGCAGTTGGGCAGAGGTGGGGAGTGGAGTTGAGAAGTCATTGTGAATTCTTTCTGTAAGGGGGTGGCTAAGCACTCCCTGTTTTTGAAGTGAAAGCACTCCATTGCTTAGATCTCTGCATACCCTGAGACTGTAGTCTGGGGGGGGGGGGGGGGCATTTCCCCTGGGTCCAATTTGAGATGGCCTTGAGGAGGTTGGAAAGAGCCAATGATTCGAGGGGCAATGTCTACTGAATCTAGGAGGCTGTACTTGCAAGAAATCTTTGACTGTCTGCACAGATTTAGCTTTTTCTTCAATCTTTTTAAGAACCTCTTCTGTTTTGGTGCTAAACAGATTATCTTTGTTCAAAGGAGCGTCTAGTAATTTTGATTTGGCATAGTCTGGCAAGGTCTGCTCCTTAAGCCAAGCTTGTCTTCTCAGTACAGAACCAGTGACTGCTGCCCTGCAAGATGCTTCTAGGGCGTCAAAGACACATTGCAAAGTATGCTTGCCGACTTGGCTTGCAGAATGCATAAGCTGTTGTAATTTTTTATTTTCTGCACAGTCTGTAAAGGTAGCTATTTTTTACTTAAGTTCCATGATATGTTGTTGGTACTTCAGCATGTGAAACTGACAATTCAAAGGCCTAATGGCGAGAGTTGCAGAGGTGTATACTTTCTTACCCCATCTGTCTAAAGCTCTGGAATACCTGTCCAAAGGGGTGGGATTCTTAGCTGTAGTTGCTTTGGTACTTTTAGGACCCTGGGATATGACTTCTGGGTCAGCAGAAGGATTTTTGAAGAGGAACTTGTCAGAGTCAGGAACTCTATAGTACCAGTCTGGCTTCCTAGGAGCAGGGGGTAAAGTATCAGAAGTTATACTGGATTCCATATAGACATCATCCACAACATCTAGGACAGGGGGTATTGCTAAAGGCCTATGTTGTGGCAAATCTGGGCGTTGAATAAAGCACAAAACCAACAGCGAGGTACATCGTGGTCTAGGCCTAACAGGTAACGCAGTAAGAATGGAAATCTCTGTGTGGTATTTGCTTTCCACCAGCTAGACAATTGTTAACTTTTTCTGACATCGGCTATAGCAAGAAAAAAGGATCCCCAACGAGATACTTAGCTTTAGAAGACTTTAGAATAATTCAATTCGGAAACGAAAACTCAAAATAGCGGCCAACCGGCACTCGTGCTTACTGCTTCTCAGCAAGAAAGACTGATGTAATGACGGCTGCCTGTTTTTATATCCCTGATGACCTGACGTCCATCCTGGAGCGACATCAACTGACGCAGAAATACTATGTCTCTGGTATTTGGGCCGACTGAGGGCTACCTTCAGGCAGATAACCCAACTGCGATGACTGCAACAGTGAAACACTAATAACATCAAGAATGCCCCAGTCAGGCTAATACTGACACCTAGGAGAGCAGGTGGCCCTGTCTGCCAGGGGGATCATGCAAATGCTGGTTCCCCAAGAGATATCCATTCTAGCTAAGGTCAGAGATCTTGCAGATACAGCAAGTGCTGGAGACTAAAGAGGAAAGGTGACCTCATACCCCATTCCCTGGCCTTCAAATGCCCAAGAGAAAGACTAGTGGGGAATGGAAAGAATAAAATTATACTTCAACAGCAAGTCTCTTCTAATGTTTACCATAATAGCAAGTTTCTTAAATAAACTCGTTATGTTCTTCATACAGAACATCACCGTTGCAGTAGTCGTCAGGGATGGAAAAATTCCCACAGATGTTTTATGATCAGAGGTTGCTTTACAGTCTAGATGCTATGCGTCTCTGCAGGACAGTTGTGATGAAACCTACCCTGTCTCAGGATGAAATGTCTAGAAAAGCTTCTCTCCCCCATAGAAGGGTAATCACTGTGACTCTTATGGAATGAAACATATTTTGCAGTTTTAGGGCTCTTCAAAAAATAGAACAAAAGGTATTGAAATGATCTTGCCACCCTTATGACAGCCTATTTAGACACTACTTTATCCTCTTTATGGTTTGCAAAATCAACAGAGTTGCTCAGTTTTCCTTATGACCTTGATTTGGTCTGGATAATACCTCAACTATTTATGCACATTCAAGGAATTTAATATTCTCTCACTTCTACTTTTAAGATTAGGGAAAATACTGGTAATTTTAAGGCCTAGTTAAGTGCTATTTCTGTGATTACATCAGCCATAAAAGATGGATTTGTCCTAAAGTTGAACCAGTCTGTGGAAAATTAGAAAAGGTGCTTTCATATCAATGTATGGGACTCTGACATTTTACTAATTGAAGAGCTACCTTCCGAGTGAGGGACTTAGAGGAAACCAGACCAGCCAGTTCAGAAGGGCTTGAGTTAACTTTTCTGAAAATAACTAGTTTAGGTTACTTGTAGTGATCAAGCTCAACTCACTGGTGTTTCAAATAAAACAAATACATTACACACAAATAGGGAAATACCATGTCCTGCTAGCCTGCTGTACCTGGGAAACCTAATATAAACAAATATGTTCCTGTGGTGGTGGTGCAGATGTGGTACAAAAGGAAAAAATGCAGATTGAAGGAGCTTTTTACCCAATAGAAAAAGTAACTCTAAACCTTAAATGCTAACTCTAAAACCCCAACCCTAAAAAAAGAAAGAAAAACTAAAACTCAAAACCCTAAACTAAAAAACTAACCATAAAGCTAAACCTAAAGAATAGCCTTAACCATGAAACATATTAAACTACTTACTTGCTGCATGACTAAGGTTGCTTATTTTGTCAAATATATTATGTGAGCACATTGCATTTACAGATATTTCAGAGTGCCTTTAAAAGCCCAGTCTCTTTTCTAGTGCGACACAAGTGAGATGTGGAAAGTCTTAAAACACCTCACCTGATAAATAAGCTGTTTGTACACTGTGATTGCTTGGTCTTTAAGGTTCCACTGTTAACAGGTCCCATGGTGGAGTTCCTGCCTCTCTAGATGGTCTCAGTTGTTAACAACCCTTTCTGGAACTGCTAACTAGTAGCAATAATGCCAAAGGGGAAGCCCATACGTGTGCAACTATGGCGGCCAGTAAGTGTACCTTCAATGAGATCCAGTCAGGATTTGCCTGTAACAACTCCAACTGACAGTGCAGAGTTATCAAAACTCCTTCAGAACTGGGTCTTAACATCTCCTACTATACACAACAGTGAAAATATCTTTTTCAAGAGCATATCCTGAATACTTGACAGGACTTATAAAAAGAAGCAGGTTTACGCAACATAGTGAGGAGTTAGCCACACCATGCCATAGGATGGGAAGAGACAATCACTGTCTTTCAGATTTGTCTACAAAGATCCAAATTCCACCAGGGCGAAAATATATTTTTATCTGAACCTGTGCTTATAAGTAAAGTACAGTTGTGTACACTTACCATAAATGTAGATGTTCGAGTGCATTCACTGTTGCAATCATTACATTTGGGTAATCTGCTGGCAGGTTGCCCTCAGTCGGCCTGAATTCCAAAGTCTTGGGTCCTGTGTCAGTTGCTGTCTCCTCTTCCATGACTTCAGGTCATCAGGGGTATAAAACAAGCAGCAGACACCATTTTCTTTAGTTTTTCTTTCCCCAGATGTCAGGTGCCCCCAAATATATATATATAGGCAGGTAACCTGGACTGCAACAGGGAATACACTCCAACATCTATGTTTATGGTAAGTGTACACAACTGTACTATGTTCATGTTTCACTGCTGCAGTCATTACATTTGGGTAGAATCCCAAAGATATGGTTGGGTGACTGGAGCTAAACAGCATTAGGTGCGGCTATAAGGCCCTGCAGAACTGCAGTGGCAAAGCCTGCCCTGGACTTAGCATAGAGAGGCAAATGGTAATGCTTTGTAAAGATGTGAATAGAACTCCAAGTAGCAGCCTCTAGAATGTCTTTGGTTGGTACTCCTCTGAGAAAGGCTGCTGAAGTAGCTGCAGCTCTGGTAGAATGAGACCTAATGCCCTTGGGTACAGGTATACCATGGTGTAAGTAGCAGAAACGAATGCAGTGGCTTGTCTGCTTTGAAATAGCCTTTCCTTCTGATCCCGCAGCATATGTCACTAGTAATTTTGCTCAGTTTTTCTTAGAGCTTTAGTCCTGCTCAAGTAAAATTGTAGTTGTCTGTGTACGTCCAAGGAATGCAGAATTCTCTCCCCCTTGTTCTGCGGATTTGGATAAAAGGTTGGCAGATGAATAGTTTGGTTAAGAGCCACACTGGAAACCACTTTAGGCATAAATGTTGGATTTGTCCTCAGAGACACCCTGTCTGGGTAAAATATGATAAAAGGCTCCACAGCCATGAGGGCCTGTAGCTCTGACACTCTTCTTGCTGAAGTAATTGCTAGTAGCAGAGCTGTTTTCCATGATAATTGAGGTCCCATGCAGGTATCGGCGATCTTCTAGGAGGCCTTAAATTTTTGGCTCCTCTAAGATACTGCTTTAGTAAAGGATGAGAAAAGATTGGTGGCTCTATTATAATGAGCCGAAATGGCAGAGGCATGGATTTTAATTGATGAGAAAGATAGGCCTTTGTCAAGCATCTCAGTCAAGTATTGTAAAATCTGAGGAATATCCGGTTCTGCTGTATCAGTTCCTTGTGCTTGATTCCAAGCACAGAATCTCTTCCATTTATCAGCATAAGATTTTCTAGTACTAGGCCTTCTGGCTTCCAAAATGACATCCATCACAGCTTTACTGAGAGGTTTTGTTTGTATACATAATCAGCCATGCTGCCAGGTTCAGTGTCTGGAGTTGATTGTGCAGGATCCGATTGTTTTGCTGGGACAGTAGTTGATGTCTTTTAGGTAATGTCCAAGCTGGGTACTGAGACAAGTTCCTTAAGATTGGATACCAGTGTTGTCGGGGCTAGTCCGGGGCAATCAGTATCATCTTTGGTTTCTCTTGTCTGACTTTTAGGAGGACCTTGGGAAGAAGAGGCAGTGGAGGAAAGGGGTAAACTGATAGGTTTTTCCAACTGAAGGATAGAGCGTCCACTTTCCATGCTAGTCTGTGATAAGTCCTAGTGCAGGAATCTTTTCAATTGATAATTTTGAGGGGAGGCAAATAGATCTATGTCTGGGCTCGCCCATTTCTTTGTTATCATGCTGAAGACTTGTGGATCTAGTTTCCACTCATGAGGATCCATAAGGTTTCTGCTTAAATAGTCTGCCAGAGTATTTTGTTTTCTTGGCAGGAATTGAGCTTCAAGATGTATTTGGCAAGTCAAAGCTGTGTCCCACAGTGCCATGGCTATTCTGCAAAAGGGGTATGAGTACGTGCCCCCCTGCTTGTTTATATACCACATGACCGTGGTGTTGTCCCGTCTTTATCAGTAGTTGTCCTGGATTAAGTAAGTCCTTGAAGGCTGTCAGGGCATTTTGAACAACTAGCATCTCTTTCTGGTTAATATGTAGATGCATTTGTTTTGGGGTCCATATGCCCGGAATGCATCTTCCCGCCATGTGGGCTCCCCAGGCATAATCAGATGTGTCTGTTAAGGTTTGGCTGGCAGGGGGTAGAGTGAAGGGCCATCCCATGTTTTGGTGACATGCCTTTGCCCACCATAGAAACTCCTGTTGTAGGCAGGGAATGAGAGGAATCATTGTTTCCAGACTGAGAATGTTGACTCCATAAACTTTTTAGGTACCATTGAAGTTACCTCATATGCAGCCCTGCATATGGAATCAGTAGGATGCAGGATGCCATGAAGCCCAAAGCCTGCATGAGAGGGTACCAGTTGCAAGTTCTTTTCGTTTGTGTACCCTAGTTATGTTAGAAGCCTTTTCACAAACGCCAGGTGTTGCAGAAGAATGTCCTTGTTCTCTGCTTGAATGAGACAGTCTTCCAAGTAAGGATATATTTGAATACTTCTTTGTCTGCAAAATGCAATTACTGGTGCCAGGCACTTTGTAATGACCCTGGGCGCAGTAGATAAGCCAAAGGGCAGTGCAGAGAATTGGTAATGCATTAAGCCAGCCATGAATTTGAGGCATCTTCTGCATGATTGCCTTATTGGGACATGCAGGTATGCCTCTTTTAGGTTTAATGTCACCAGCCAAGCATTATTGCCCAGCATGGGCAGAAGCTGCTGCAAAGTCAGCATTTTGAATTTTGGAATGTCCAGGTATGTGTTCAAAATCGATAAATCCAGTATTGGCCTCCAGGCCTTGTCCTTTCTGGGTACCAAGAACAGTCGAGTAAAAACCTTGTCCTTTTTCCTGTTCTGGTACTGGCTGAATGGCCTCCATATCCATGAGGGACATGACCTGTTTCTGTGCCTCTGCCCATTGATTTTTTGGCAAATCTGGCCAACCGTTTGCCATTGGCAGAGTATGGAAATGGAATCTGTATCCCTGTGATACTATGTTTAGCACCCACTTGTCCTGGGTTATTAACTGCCAATTTTGAGCAAAAAGTGCTAATTTTCCCCCTAAGGGCGCTCCCAAAAGTTAAGTGCTTGGTGAAGGCAGAGGGAAGTCATTGGGACTGCTTTCTGTAGGTTTGCACTTTATCTCCTCCAGATTTGGAGGTAGAAGTGCCCCATTGCTTTGACCTGTTTGAATCTTGCGCCTGGTATCTGGAACCATAAGGGCATCTGGATTTGCCCCTTTAAGCTCCGTCTGACACAGGAAAGGACCAGGTCAGTGTCTACTGAATCTTGGTGGCTGCACTTGTAAGTAGTCTTTTACAGTTTGCATAGACTTAGCTTTGCCTTCCATTTTCTTTAAAACCTCTTCTGCCTTAATACCAAACAGAGTATCATGCTGTAAAGGTGCATCTAGTAATTTATCTTTAACATGATCAGGCAAATGTTGTTCCTTTAGCCAGAAATGCCTCCTAATCACAGATCCAGTAACTGCGACCCTGCAGAGGTCTCTAGGGTATCAAAACTACATTGCAAAGTATGCTTTCCAACCTGTTCAGCTGCATGCTATTGTATAATTCCTGCAATTCTTTATTTTCTGCACATTCAGAAATCATCATTTTCTGTTTCAGCAATCCCATAACATGTTGTTGATACTTGAGCATATGAAACTGGCAGTTTAAGGCCCTAATTGCCAAGATTGCAGATGTATAAACCTCCCCCCCCATCTATCCAATGCCTTTGAATCTCTCTGTCAGAGGGGGGAGGATTTTTTGCTGTTGAGGCCTTAACTCCCTTTGGACCCTGTGAAATAGTTTCAGGGTCAGCGGCAGGGTTTCTAAATAAAAATTTCTGTGAGTCAGAGACCCTGTAATATCTGTCAAGCTTGCTGGGGCTGGAGGTAAGGAGTCAGGTGTCAAGCTTGACTCTGAAAACACATCATCCACAATGTCTAAAACAGGGGGTATGGCTAAAGGCCTGTGCTGAGGGAGAAGGAAATCCCTGAGCCTCTTTGATTCTGAGAAGTCTTGACTTTCCCAGTGAAAATGCTCCCTCAAAGTATGCAAGGTTTCTCCAAATTAATAATCCTCAGGAGGCGATGCAGATGGTATAGACTCCTCTGCATCAGAATCCTCATAGGGAGGTACTGATAATTCCTGATCAGAAGAGGAATCAGAAGAAATAGAAACCTGATCTGAAGACTCAACCAGTGTCTTGCCTAGGCCTCTTATCTGGAGGGGGATGGGAACCCCTGATCAAGGTAATAAGGTCTTCAGCCATTTTGATCATCTGTTTTTTAGGCATAGAGGCCTGTGCACGTGGCTCATGCATCTTTTTTTTAGTTTAGAAGTCACTTTTGTCTTTGGTTTTGCAGCTGTTGTCGGTTTGATATAAAGATGTTGAGGTCTGAATACACCCTCAGAAGCCGGTGCCTGCTCAGCGGCTCCAGACCCATCTGAGGGAGATACATCCGTGGGTCCAATATTTTGAGTATCTCGCGGCATGCCGGACTCCACATGGGTGTCACTAGGGGCCTGCGACTCTAAAGTAGCGGGTATCAGGGGCTGCGAAAGCGCCTCACTGAGTACCGGCAAACCGGCAACTGGCTTAGAAGCTTCATCGTTGGTTTTGGACCTCGACTGTCTCTCTGTCCTTTTCTTTGCGTTTTTTTATGTACTCCAGTAGTCGGATTTCTATCAGACAACATTTCTGGGTAGTTAAATCTATTTCCAAAATACTTTGGGGCAAAAATATACCAACGCTTAATAGTGTGTTGGTTAAATCCAACACAAAACCGACAGCCAGGCATGTTGTGATCAGGGCCTAGGCAAGGAATACAGTATAAAATGGAAATCCTTATGAGGTATTTGCTTCCCACAAGTAATACAATTATTAACTTTTTCTGACATCGGTATGGAGCAAGAAAAAAGTTCCCAACGGGGTACTTAGCTTTAGTGAAGACTTCGGTTCTGAAACTCAAATTAGAATATTTCGGGAGTCGGCCAACCAGCACTTGCAAAATGCTTCTGCTTCGGGCACCGCGTGGCAAGAAAGACTAAAGAAAATGGTGTGGCTGCTTTTTTTATACCCCTGACGACTGGATGTCATGGAAGAGGAGACAGCAACCAACGCAGGACCCAAGACTTTGGAATTCAGGCTGACTGGGGGCAACCTACCAGCAGATTACCCAAATGTAATGACTGCAACAGTGAAACACAAAGAACATCTGTAGATTCAAGATTAAGTAAATCAGCTTCCTTTATCTTTGCAGTCTGAAAGTTTAACCTTCCAGAGGCTCTGCCCTTGCAACACCTGACTGGTTACACTACTCACAATCTGGAAACAGACCATCTTAATAAGAAAGTTACTCTCCCCTTTACCTCTGCAGTCGGAAAGTAAACCTTCCGGAGGCTCTGCCCTTTACAACACTCAACTAAGTACTTTAGCAACAGCGTGGAAATAAAACATCTAACCAAACTGGACACTATACATTTTCAGATGTGTGCTGTACATTTCAATATACCTGTTTTAGACATGTTGAAAGCACGCTGTTAGGGGCCCTCGACCACCTAATGTCTTTTATAAAATCAGTCCTCTCTCTATTTGTTGCTTAGTGTTATTTTTCTCAAACTTACTACTTTTCTTAGACATGTAACTGCCCCTAGCCTAGTACAATAAACAGCAGAGTTACATCTGCTTCTTAGGCATTTTTATCTATTTTATTACAAGTGCCTTTTTATGCCTACCTCTATCTTGTGACATCTTAGTTTTATATACTACACCCTTGATTCCTCATCTTGCCATTTTTCTAGCTTGGATATTTTTTTTTTCTTGTTTTTCTCTTCTATCTGAGATCGAGCGCTACCCGTTCCATTCACCCTACGCTTCACTCTGGGCTCACTCCACTCCCCTACCCAGATTCCCACTAACACCCTCTTTCATTAGCTTTATACTCTCATCCCACTAGCCACACCCCCTCCTGCCCTACAGCTTCCTCTACCACTCTCCAAACACTATTTCCTTCCTACTACTGTCAACCAATGACATTTCTTTCCATTACTCATTGCTCCCTCAACCCTAGTGTCACACTTATCCACTTCTATAACCTCTTAACTTAACCCCAAACACTCACTTTATGTCAATTCTCAAACCAGTTAATATGAATATCATTCTTCTCTTTACCACTCCCATTCTCTTTCTAGCTACCACACTAACCTCTAATGTAGGCACTCTCCCACTCAAACTCTCCTCACCCACTTGTACCTTTCCCCTAACTAACCACTCTCGCATACATTCCTTCCCTATAACACCATCTCTCTATGTATTCTAATACTTCATTATATAAACTTAAGCTTTTTCTACTTCCTACCTGAACTCTTATAGCCAAAACAAGACACCATCTCCAGAATTACCTTTTCAATTACCTCAGAAACATAATAGTTAACATGTTACTATCTGGAGACATACACCCAAAATCTGGACCCAACCACTGATCCTCTCTTCCAGTTTACCCCTCACACCTACTGAACCTCACAAAACCTCCCACATCCACTTCCTCTAGGAACCTAACAATACTATCTATGAGCATTCAAAGTATCATGAACAAAATTTCCCCCTTTCCATGCCTGGGTATCTTCACATACTCCTGATATTCTTTCTCTCTCTGAAACCTGGCTCAAGCCTCATATAGATGATAATGAAATACTACCACCTGGTTTATAATATCATAAGGCATTATTGCATCAAAAAGAAAGGAGGAGGCGTGGCTATCCTCTATTCTAAACAGCTCACCCCCTTCAGCCTCTTTCAATCACGCCCCCAGATTTTCTCTCTGCTGAAATCCTCATAGCCAACATTTAAACACTCAAAAAAGGCTAGCCACTGCTGCCATCTATATTCCCCCCTGGGAATTACATCCTTACCTTAGAATACTTCCTCTCTTGGATCTCCCATTACATCATCTATGAGACTGTCTTAGGAGATGTAAACACTGATTGGAATGCCTTAACCACTGATAGCCCAAACTCCTCTATATACCTCTTTGGCTTCACCCAGCTGATTTCTATCCCAAGCAGTCTAAACAAGCACAGTAACTATAGCTCCACCCTAGACTGGGTCATCACCTCTAATCCTAATCTTTACTATAACCCCTCCACTCTACCTGACACACTTAGTGATCACTATCCCACCTACATACTTAGACACTCACCTCAACTTCACAAACCCCAACAATACAAAGACTGCAGTAAATTCTCAAACGTTAATCATGTCACTTTCAATACCCTGCTTTCTTCAATTGATTGGTCCTTCCTCCACAGTCTACCCCTAGAGAATGCTGTTCTTGCCTTCAACAACATTTTCCTAAATATTCTCAACTCGCTAGCCCCTATGAAACTCGAACTCAAAAATTTCAGGAGTCGGCCGTCCGGCACTTGCGAACTGCTTCTGCTTCGGGCACCGCGCGGCAAGAAAGACTAAAGAAAATGGCGTGGCTGCTTGTTTTATACCCCTGACTACCTGACGTCATGGAAGAGGAGACAGCAACCGACGCAGGACCCAAGACTTTGGAATTCAGGCTGACTGAGGGCAACCTCCCATCAGACTACCCAAATGTAATGACTGCAACAGTGAATCACGAAGAACATCTCAATATGCCCCCTGGCTCACACAAGACAGAAAAACCCTAATGGATAAGATAGACAGTGCTTGGAAAAAAATGGAATAAATCCAAACCCATGTCTGATCTTCATACATACAGTGAGCTCTGCAATTTAACAAAAAAAGGTAATCCTTGATAAACATTTTTTTCCATAAACTACTTAATTCTCACTCCAACCCCCAAAAATTCTGGCAATCTGTTAACAAGTTGTTGCATCCTGGGAATGCATCTCCCCCTCTGAGGCAGCTACACTTCTAAATGCCTTCTTCATTAATTCAATCCGTAACCTTACCAAAACAGATACTATTTACTCTCCACCATTACTACCAGTTCTCACATCTTCTCTCTTAAACCTGTCCCCATATCCTATATCAAATCACTTCTGCCCAAACTAAAAACATGGTCACCATCAGCTGTTAACTTGCCTCCTCAGTTCCTAAAAAGAGCTGCTAATTCTATTGCTTTCTCTACATTAATGAACAGATCAAGGAATATTCTGCCCCCGATATCTGGAAAAAAACCTATGTTACCCCATTACATACAGGTGGTACTACAACAGACCCCTCCACCTTTGGACCTATTTCCATCTTACCTCCCCTGTCCAAAATTCTTGAAAAATGTATCCACAAACAGTTTTATCATACTCTCCAAGAAAATCTTTTTACCCCCACACAACATGGCTTTCGACCAAAGCACAGTACTGCTACTGCTGACATCTTTCATCAATACTATCACAAAATTATGCGATAATAATAAATCAGTTTCCTGCCTCTTTCCAGATCTGTCCAAAGCTTTTGATACTGTTTCTCAAGCTTCCATTATCCAAACTTGCTTCACTTAACCTCTCTAACTCTACTATATTATGGTTCTCCAGCTACCTCTCAAATAGATTCCAGGCCATGAGATGGCAATCAAACTTCTCCCCTTTTCTTCCAGTACAAACTGGGGTGCCTCAAGGCTCCATACTTGGTCCCTTACTATTCAACATATTTATTAGTCATCTCCACTCCTCCTGTCCACGCTCTACCATTATACAATATGCTGAGAACTCCACAATTATCTCCTGTTCTGACAGTATCACACACTTCATACCCTCACCCAAGAATCTCTTCACTCCACTGAAAGATGGCTTACTTCCCAACTACTACAGAACCTTAAGAAAACTAAACTCCTCTTGTTTCTCCCTACCTCCCTTCAGCATCACAATCTTCCTTCTCTGTCTCCTCCCTGAATACTACCATTTCAACTGAACCCTACACCAAACTCCTAGGTGTTATAATTGATGACCATTCTCAAATTCGATCTACATACTCAGCAGCGGATTAAAAAGACCCACCAGAAACTAAGCCTGCTATATAGTCATAATAAATACCTTACAAATGGCTCCAGACTCTCCCTTGCCCAAGCCTTTCTACTCCCCACACTGCTCTATACTGCCTCCATCCTCACACACCTCCAATCAAATATTCTCACTAAACTAGAACTTACCTAAAACAAAATAGCTCGATTTGCCTCCAACCTATCTTACCATATCCACCATTGCATTGTAGTAAAAAATATGCAGTGACTTGAATTTCATCACTAAATCCTAATACCACAGCTTGTCTTGGCTAATCAGCTCTACATTAACCTTCTTCGTGCCCTCCTCTCTCTCCACTCTCATTCAGTCCTACACTCCCAAACACTCTCTCCATAACTCACAACACAATCTACTCCAAGTCTACATGCCCAACAAAAATACTGGTAAATTACTTTATAGCTACTCCATCGCAAATGCCTGGAACAAACTAACTTTTATTGTCAGATGAATCACTGACCCCAACTCCTTTAAAAAAGCAGTTAATGACTAATTCCATAAATCTTGGTTATGTACCTGCCATGACCCAACTTAAGCTACCCTCCAATATCAGAGTGCTGCCCTTTTTTTGCTACTACCTTACTAGTCCTTTTACAAGCTCCTAACTATTCTCTTTTCTATCCACCTTTTACTCCATATACCGTTTCTTCTGTTTCTCTCTACTCTATACTAGCTGTAATCATATACCTTAACACTATGTTACCTCATATATTCACTTCAATTTTTCTTTCTTAATGCACCTATAATTGATCATACTTTGTATATGCCCATTTGCCTGTTTTTTCCCCCTGATAAATCTCTGATTTATTTGTACTTTTATTTTTTATTGAATGTGTTTATGTAAAACTGATTCTAGTTATGTACAGTTTACCTTAGTTATACACAGTTATTTTCTTTCTCCTTAAATAACTTGTCTTTGTTAATTAATCTTTAGTAATGTAATACTGGAGCTTTTCTCCTCTGGTATCTACTGAAAAAGAGTTTTGCCCAGTCAGATCAACCCGGTTAACAAATATCAAATAAATTTATTTAAATAGGATTTAATAACAGAAGGCCTCCAAGCCCCTCTCTGGATTTTATGCACGTCAACTGAAAGTTGGTGCTTACATACCAACGTCATATCATTCATGCTTTCCATATGAGAGTTACTAGGTTTGGGTCTCCTGAGCAGAGTAAGGAGGAGCGGTTATACGCCAAGGTAGAACATAAGGTTTCTCCTTTGCCATCTCCATCAGGAGGGAAAGCCACTGCTATCCAGCACGAAAGGATGCTATCAGCAGCATTCTTGGCTTTTTGCTTGCTCTAGATCACGCTGAATAAAAAGTGGGAAAGGATAAAGAAACAGACCTGTCCAGCTGGAGGAAACGTAATCCATTGCCCAAGTCTTCTTGTCTGGCACTCTGGAGTGGCATTTCTGTAATTGTCTGTTTGGAGACGCACAAAGGTCCATCTCTGGCACACCTTCATGTGTGGACTAGTTGTAGTAATGTACATGTGTCCATCAACTGAAGGGGGTTCACTGTTTTTCTGCTCAACTGATCCTCCAACCAATTTTCTTGAGATGACAATGAGAAAATGGCAAGAAAAATGAAGATACTGCAGACTGATACCACCTGTAAGAGGAACCCTAAAATGAGGCAATGTCATCTCTGCCGCAAAAGAAGGGTGATCAGCTCTGCAAGCAGGCCAGACACCGACTTTAGCAAGCTGCACAGAACTCTACTGCAATGACTGCAACAAGCACAGACACAAAGAACACTGTTAAATGCATTTAAAAGTACAGGCTACATAGGCTTACTGCCTCACTGCAATCTAAACTAACCAGTTAATGCCCTAATTTACTTAAACTGTTTAATATAACTGTTGCTTGACGACATTTCTAGAAACTGAACAAATTTGAACAAAATGCTTCACTGTTAAAAAAATTGTACTTGGAAAAATGAGTTAGTGTTTGCATCTTGAACACCACACATCAGCTTAACCATTACACGTTCACCCAATACTTCCACAGACAAAAAATTTCTTACCGTTCCTGCTGTGTCAAGGATTTCAAGCATACATTGTTGGCCATCTACTTCAACTTGCTGTCAGGGAAGAATCAGCGTGTTAGAATCATATGCTAAAAAGATGGCTTTATAATAAATTCTACAAAATCATGAATAACAGTTGATAACCAAATATAGGCAGAATAGTTTGTGATAAAACAGACCGTTATCTCAAAATAAGTAAGGTAAAAGTGCATAGAGATGTCAACTATGTTATAAAAAAAAGTAAACTCAAGCCAGTTTAGTCTCTGAAAGTTCATGGAGTCTTCACAGCAGAGAGAGCTGGGATTAATAACTTAGAAGCTTCAAAGTTCGATTTCAACACTACTACTTTGGTTAGATATATTAAGCACATTTGTGCAAATGTGCAAACGTAATCATAAAAATTCATATAAAATAAACAAAATGCTCATCCCTAACCACACCACAGGAGCCCCCAAACAGCTCAAGATGACTAAGCACAGTGCACAAGGGAAATAACAGAAAACCATTTCCTCCAGTCAAGGATCCACATGATGCATGGTCCAAAGTACTAACACGAACATCTTAAATACAATACAAGATTGAGGCAAACCAGTAAAAGCACCCACAGAATGCAAATGATGTGCGGGTAAAGGGAACTGCCTGAAAGAAGCTATGCTTCAGAATACTGTACATACTGCAACCTGTCAAATTTCAGCTCAGGGAGTCCCAGGTAAAAGGAACTGCAACAGTTAAGATGGGAAGAAATACAAGGCATAGGCAACTACGGAGAGAACCTTAAGAAATATCAAGTGCTTAGAATCATAAGAGATTACTAGACTATCGACCTGGGGGTCATTTCAAGCCTGTGTCATCCCAATGTAATGCCACAGAAATGTTAGTTAATACCCAAGATTGCATTCAGTAAAAACTGTCCATGTCCAGGAGGGTTGTGGGCGCTATTCTCGGTAAGACTTTATGATGCCCCATCCACTCATCCAGGTTCCTGTTGAACAGTGTCAGAGGTGCTCTCAGTTTAACATGAAAAGGTAGCCTATTCCAAAGATAAGTCAGTCGCTGGGAGCTGAATCTGTCCCTCCAGTATGTCCTATCTAAGTCACAGGACACATTTAGGTCCCTGGAATTGGTGGCCCTAGTCCAGTTTGATTTTTGGATGTGCAGCAAGTTCATTAGGTTTGGGTCTGAGATTGCTCTGTAAGCCAAGTCTATATGATACACAGTAAAGTGACAGGGACTTTAGTTGGTCTGTGTATGACATGAGCTGGAGTCCCTTAATCTACTATGTTAGAAACCCCTGAGGTCTTTCCAATTGCTGCAAGTGCTTTGTACAGTACATGCCAAACTGGGCATTACACTCAATTATGAGATGGATTAGTGCAGAATATAGATGGGTTATAACCACTTTTGCTCACAAGGCGATGCCTTTATTGATCAAGTGCGTTACGCAGAAAGCCTTCCTTACTACAGTAGACACATAGTGGCCGAAGTTAGGGTCATGGTCAACTTGTGACCTCAAGTCCCTTACCACTTTGTTGGTACTTTGGGTATTGTTGCGGACTTTTTTTTTTCAATTTTTTTTTTATTTTTCAAATACATTTGAATGAATTCTATAGTATTTATGTATAACATCTTAAATAACTATGTACACTATTTACATTAGCCTGACACGATAACAGATCTTAATGTATACAGTTACTTTATAAATATGGCCAATCCATTATCAGAGTCAATGGTATAGTGTCAATCAATGATAAAACTTTTTCCCCAAGGGTTGTTGATAAATGGCTTTGTATAAATTCTTAGTTCTTTAATTTTAATTTCCAATAATGCTGTGGTCTTCAGTAGGCTGCACAAGTCTTCTAAAGTTGGTACTGTGTTTGTATTCCATCTTCTTGTTATAAACTTCCTTGAAATTGCAAGTATAGTCCATACTAGATGCATGTTTGACCTATTCAAATGAGGATCTTCATTCACATTTAATAATACAAGAGCTTTACTTAAATACAATGATGCATTAAATAAACCTTGTAGAAAGTTAATACCATTCCAAAATGGCTTAATTTTAACACAATCAAAGAAAATGTGGTTCTAATATGCATTGTGTAGTTGCTCACATCTCCAACATATTCCATTTATGGAAGAACTAATTGTACTGATTCTGTCTGGGGTTAAGAATGTGCTGTGCAAGCATTTCCAATTAAAAACTTTCCAGTATTGTGTAAAAGATGTATTTTTTATTGATACATTTCTTTTAATATCTTCAGTTAACTGTATTGAGTGTCCTTTTGTTACATATTTCCAATACAAGGTTTTGGGTGTTGTTTTATAGTTTATCAATATTTTGTAAAATTTTGAAATACCGTTCCCCATGTCAAAGTCATTATATATGATTTCATATATGTATTTCTTTGTAAATTTTGGCATTTCTTTAAATGAAGAATTGTTAATTATTCTACTTAAATCTGACAAATAAGACAGAACACACTGTAAACTTAGCCAGTCCTGTTGTGGAATTTTGTATGTTGATTCTACTTGCATACCTAAAACTTTTAGTTCTTTGATACATTGGAGCCAACAAACAAATCCTTTCTGTTCCCAGGAATTATTAATTTCTCTACACATTTTATGTGGAAAGATCTTTTTGACTATAAATGGTGTTAAAAGATCAAACCAGATTTTTAAATCTATACTTGCATTAATAATTTTCCTAAAGGAGTCAATGTAATTAATCATATGAGTTTTAGTGGGTTTATTTATGTTATATTGCATATTAATACACAACATGGCATTATGGCAAATTATTTTTATCTATCTGGAATTTTTTTAGTAAATCAAATTCATTTATTGATATTACACTTAGTAATTCTTTGCAATTTGCAGAGTAATTTGGACTTATTCAATCTGAGACTGTTTTAGATACTGATACTTTTATATATGTTTCTATATCAGGAAAGTTTAATCATCCCTGCTTCCATGGTCTGATATGATGTATTAAAGCCATTCTGTTTTTTTTGGGAAACCATAACAATTTTATTAGGCATGAATTTATTTCTTTATGTATATTCCTTTCTGGTAACAGCTGTATTGCCAAGGCTATATATGGGATCTTGGGCAGTAAAACCATGTTATTAACTGTAGTCCATCATCAACTGTTAATATTATTTTGTTGCATTTTTCCACAGAGATTTTAATTGTATTGATATTACTGTAGTTTTCTTTGAGACCAATTCATTATTATCCTTGCAAAACTCATTTCCTAGATATTTTAAGGTTGATTCTCATTTCCCTCCCTTAGTCTGCAGTTTTTATTTAAAAATAAACATTTTGATTTATTGAAATGGAGTCCTGAAGTCATGTGAAATTTGTCAATTAATATAGCTAATTCTTCTAATCTCTCTTTTGTATTAGATAATGTTAGTAATATGTCATCAGCAAATAGCATTACTTTAGAATTGTACTGTTCATAAACATCTATTCCTTTGATTTTTATATTGTTACAAATTGACACTGCCAATATTTCAATAGCCAGAGCAAGTAGAATCAGTGACACGAGACAGCCTTTTGTTATATGCGAAGATTCAGAGGTAAAAGGACCTAACTTGACATACGCTAAATTACTTGTGTGTATTTTATATATATATATATATATATATATATATATATATATATATATATATATATTCTTTAGGACATGAACAAAGGATGCAGAAATTCAAATGGCATTAGGATTTTGAATAAATAGTCCCAATTTAAGGAATCAAAGGCTTCCAATTATGAGTGTTTATTTTCTTTATTAACATAATCTTTAAGAGAAATTATCCTTTAAATATTGTCGTGTGTCTATGATATATAAATCCAGTTTGATCATTATTTATTGTTTTGGAAGTGGTATTTTCATTCTGTTAGTCAATATTGTCATAAGTATCTTATAGCCATTACTTAAATGATATAGGTCTATATGAGGTACAAAGGTTTGGGATTTGTTTTCCTTTAGGACTGGTGTGATTAAGGAATATCTCCAACAGGGTGGTATTGAAGCTTTTGACTGAATTTCTAATAGAGTTTTATGGAAGAGGGATAGCATCTTTGAAGGAAAAAAATTATTTCCATAATTTTGCCATCTATACCTGGATCTTTTTTATTTTTACCCTCTTTCATTGTATCTGCAATTTCTTTGTAGGATACGGGTGCTTGCAGATCGTTTTAAATTTTCTGGGTTTTTTTTATATTACAACATTTTTCATCTAGATTTAATTGATTTATAAATATTTTTTTCTTTTTGGAAATGTTCCATACAGAGATTTCTATAGGCATAAAGAATGTCACCTATATGCAAGACATGTTTCCCTTTCTTTTCATGGAAGATGCTTTTAATATTATTAGCTTTTGATTGTATTTTGATTCTTGTGGATAAATTATGTAGATATTTGAGAGAAGTGGCCAAGATATTAATTTTTAGTTTTTCTAAAGCTAAACTAGTTTTTCTGTGTTAGAATTTCATTGTATTTATTGTTTAATACTTCTACTTTCTCATGTCCAAATGATTTTGATTTTTTTCATCCTTTACTGGCAAAAGTTTGGATTGTAGATCTAATAATTCAGAATCCCACTCTGATTTTTTTTTATACCAAGTTAGGGTTTTACCATATATGTAAGCTTTTAATGAGTCCCATATCATTTTACTTATCACTGTGGTGTAATTAATTTCCAAGAAGAACTGTAATTCAGATAATAACCAGGGTTTGAACTCTAATTTTGGTTATAGATGCTGGAATTCTGGAGTTAAAGATGAACGGTTTGTACCCATTTTGAAGTTTTAGTATCAGTGTGTGGTCTGAAAATGGGCAGGGAGTGATTGAGAAATTAATGACTTTAGAGTGCAAGTCATGGGCAGCAAATATTTTATCTATTCTAGTTTGGGTGCCAAATCTGTGATCTCGATGGAAAACAATAAATATTTATCTTCTTTAAATTTGAAAGCATCTATAAGATGAAATGATTCTAACCACTTGTTTAAAGTTTTTGATACAGCAGATGTATGCAGCGGTCTTTTACTTGTAGTTTCAGAAATATCAAATATACAGTTAAAATCTCCTCCTAATATTAAGTTGCCTTTATAATTACTGGAAATGAAATCCAAGTGTTTAACAGTTCCTGTTCCAATGCCTGGGAACCAGTATAGATTGGCTAAGGTCCATAGTCTGTTATTATATTTAACTATTACTAATGTCATAAGGCCTTCTTTATCTTCATACTTATGAATGATTTATGGGTTAATCACATTTTTCCACAAAACTGGTACCCTTTTTGTCTTTGTCTTATAAGTGGATTGCGCCAGTATCATATATTCCTTAGGATTCCATTTGTAACTGTCATTTGTTTTGAAATGAGTTTCTTGAAGGAAGACAATTTGTGCTTTGTTCAGTTTTAAATATTTCAGTAGATCTGATCTCTTGCTAGGATTGTTTAAGCCACGGGTATTTAAAGACAAAGTTAAATCCATCTTAGGTTACTTAGACTATGTATTTTTGCTTTACTGCGGTGGTGGTGCTGCGGTAGCGTTGTCGCCTCACAGTAAGACGTTGTCCTGTTCGATTCTCAGCTAGACCATCTTGTGTGGAGACATGCATGAATGGGCAATACCTTCATTGAAGGTTGCACATCAAGGCCGGCAACTCGGCATGTAAAAATCTACTGCCAATCATTAGCGGACTGGAGTTCCGCTCTGGCGACCCCTAACCAGGAAAAGCCGAAAGACACAACATTTTTGTTTTATTGTGACTATTAAACATTTTCCTCTGATAATTTCCTTTAAAAGCTCAAACTTATACTTTATAGTTATCAGTTTTATACTTTGAGTGTTTACCAATAAAGTAATGTTTTGGTCAGGCATACTAAAAATGTTTTTGAGAAATAAATTTAAACGAATAAATGTTAACAAAACTAAGATCCGTACTAGTCATGGAATGAAAATCATTTCTAATCCGATAGATAAACCTAAGTCCATCAGATTATCACTCAAACCTTGACAATCCAGAACATCTGAACTCCATAAATTGAATGATCACATGGAGAACATTTGTAATAGGAGTAGTGTTGGAGGGTATCAGTGGGAGTGGTAAGCACTAGGTAGCCGGTCTACCACAGGAGTGGCTACTGGCCCAGAAATTGTAGTTTATTGGCCGTTTGGGCAGTTTTTCCATCTCTTTCAACTTTCTGGTTTAAAAGCCTGCGTTTGCACCTTTCCTGTAACTAGTCTAGTCCAGATACAAATTTGTTGCATCCAGGACTGTTTGTAAGCTTCTGAGCCCCCCAGGCCTTTCTGTGTTGGATGGAAGCCTTCTAGCTTATCAGTGGGAGTGGTAAGCACTAGGTAGCCTATCTACCACAAGAGCCAGGTACAGATTCTTAGTTTTAGCACTTGAATGTGCTTATTCGTGCTCAGCACTTGTTCAGAACTTCTTGTTAGCACTAAATAAGCTACAAATTACTACAGCACTCAACCTTCCTCTGTACCTAGAGGAAAACCGTTTTTGTACTTACTTTACTCACTTGCTTAGAGAAAAACAGCTCTTACTCACTTTCCTTACTTGTCTAGAGGAAAGTAGTGTTTTCTTCAGGAATGTCCAAGGGTCAGCTCCCAGTGTTCTCTCCTGTATATCTGATGAATCTGGGCATCTTGGGGAAATGTAGCAATTGCCTCATGTACACAGACAACCCTCTCCTCCTACCACCCAACACCACAACCTGTGACAGATGCACTTACTTAGCCAAACTGGAGGTAAAGCTCTCTCCAACCAAGACTGAACTTGACAGGGAAGAGGAGAAGGTAAACACTTGCACCACACCACACTCATCATATAGTCCCACTAAACCTACACCACCAAAATCCACACAGAAACACAAACATTCATGGAGGCTCTCAATCATCTGCTCAAGCAACAGAGACCGCCAAAGAAGAAACGCAAGCAACCTCCACCCCCAACACAACCCAAATGACACATAGCCCACAGACTAGGTGTGCCAATAAACAACAGCTCATAAGGCAAAACAACGCACCCAACACACTAGTCATAGGTGACTCTATAGTCAAGCACACTGATGTCCCCCTTACCAGGCTAAACAAGGAGAAGGTTACTGTCAGCTGCCTGTTGGGTGCCAGGATCTGCCACATAACCCACCTAATCAGATCACTCCACAACAAGTACAACTATGACTCTATCATTGTCCATGTTGGACGACCTGAGACATACTTCCCTAGACTACATGAAGAGAGACATGGAAGATCTCTCCGATCTTGTAGCCCAGGCAGATATGACCCTAGACCAGAGTAACATCCTGCCATCGTCCAGAATGATACTGCAGTACAAGGACAAAATTATTGACTTCAACAATTGGCTAACCTTCTGGTGTCATTCTAAAGGGATCCAGTATCTGTCTGCCTGGGACGACATGGTCGACAGACCACTATGCTTTGCCATAGATGGCCTGCACCTGTCACTCCTGGGATTCCGGATACTAGCTAAGGGTCTTGGTGCCCCTATAGTGCCTTTTTTAGGCAAGGTTCAAATGAAAAATTCACCACCGTAACAGGAACAGGCAAGCAAAAACTGAGGGTAATGCTACTCAATGCTAGAAGTCTAAATCTCAAAATGGACTCACTCGAGGCACTCCTTCAAATGGAAAACGTTGATATCTGTGCAGTGACTGAGACCTGGTTCAAGGCTCCAGAGAACACCCCTGCATTACCAGGCTATAACTCATACCACACTTTTCGGCCATCTAACCTGGACTAGAACACCAAAGGCAGAGTTGTGTCCATATTCACTAAGGATATAGTACAGTTTTGTACCTACCATAAATGTAGATGTCCGAACTGGATAGCATCTGCAGTCATAACAAGTGGGTTGTCCTGTCGTCAGGCAGCCCCCCTGCAGGCCGATTCCAAAGTCCGGGTCGCTGATGTCGCACTCCACCCGACGTCATCTCTGTTGGTCTAAAGCAACAGCCAACGCCATTTTCCTCAGTGTTTCTTGCCCCAGATGCCAGTAGCCCTCTTGCAGGCTAAAAATTTGGATAGATGCCAATGTTTCCAAATAGATAGAGGTAAACACAGCAATAAGCATATATGTACATATATACAAACAAATACACCATAAAAGACTCCCCCCCAACAGCTAGCTATTAGGAGGGTAAACACCCTAGGAGTACCACAGAGGGGAAGGAGGGATCCTGACTGCAGATGCTATCCAGTTCGACATCTACATTTATGGTAGGTACAAAACTGTACTATGTCCTTCATGGATGCATCTGCAGTCATAACAAGTGGGTAGAATACCATAGCCAACTAGGGAGGAGGATAAAAGTAGATTATGGTGTGTTTAGGATCCCTGATCTGGAATATAGAGGCAAATTATAATGCTTGGCAAATGTATGCACGGAGGTCCAAGAATGTCTTTGGTTGCCACCGTAAGAAGGCTGTGGTAGTGGCTGTTGCCCTTGTAGAATGAGGTCTTATGTTCTGTGGAATTGGTTTTCCATAGAAGGAGTAACAGTATCGTATGCAATTTCCTATCCATTTGGAGATTGTCTGTTTGGAAATAGCTTTTCCTTCCCTTCCTGTTGCATAGGCTACAAAAAGTTGGTCAGTCTTTCTGCTATTTTTGTTCTGTCCAAGTAGTAGCGTAGCTGTCTATGTACATCCAAGGTATGCAGTATTCTTTCCCTCTGTTTTGTGGGTTGGGAAAGAAGGTAGGTAGGTGGATTGCCTGGTTTAAAGACACTCTGGATACCACCTTGGGCATAAATGTAGGATTAGTCCTCATGGACACTCTATCTTGGTGGAAGATTAGGAAGGGTTGCACTGCCATTAAGGCCTGTAGTTCTGAAACCCTCCTTGCTGAAGTAATTGCCAGTAGGAAAGCAGTTTTCCATGACAGGTGTTGTAGGTCTGCTGTTGCTGCTGGTTCAAAGGGTGATAGTGTCAACTTTTCTAGCACAAAGTTTAAATCCCAAGCTGGTAATGGTGGTTTCCTTGGAGGTTTTACATTCTTGATTCCTCTGAGGAACTGCCTGAGCAAAGGGTGAAAAACAGGTGGATCAAAGCTGTATTCTGCTGAAATAGCTGATGCATGTATCTTGATGGAGGAGTAGGACAGGCCTGAATGAAGAAGTTCGCCAGATACTCCAGAATGTTAGGCATATCTATGTTTGACACATCTTTTCCTCTTTCCGTCCAAATGACAAACCTTTTCCATTTTCCAGCATAGTTCCTTCTTGTTGAAGGTCTGCGTTTCAAGAATAATGTCTAACTCTCTGGGAAAGTCCTCCATTAGCTGCTGCTATGTGTTGTTCCATGCAGTCAGTTGCAGCGTTTTAGGTTTGGATGTATGATGCTGTAGTTGTTCTGAGTTAACATCAAAGGCATCAGGGTATTCATATTGTTCGAGACATGCTCTTCAGTAGTGGGTACCAGTGTTGTCTTGGCCAGTTTGGAGCTATCAGGATTATCCTTGGACGTTCTTCCTTGATTTTTAGTAGTACCTTGTGTATCAAAGGAAGAGGTGGGAATGCATATGCTGTTAGGCCTTTCCAGTTGAAGGAGAGTGAGTCCACTTTCCATGCTAGTGGGTGGAATGTCCTTGTGCAGAATTTTTGAGCTGGTGATTGAGAGGTGATGCGAATAGGTCTATCTGTGGCATTCCCCATTTCTTCGAGATGGTCTTGAAGATGTCCGGTGCAGCTTCCATTCGTGGGCATCCGTGGTTCTGCTTAATATGTCTGCTAGAGTATTGTCTTTCCCGGTACAAATATTGCCTGTAACTGAATGTTGTAGCTGAGTGCCAGGGTCCACAGCTCCAAGGTCATTCTGCATAGGGGTGTGAATGAGTGCCTCCCTGTTTGTTGATGTACCACATGACTGTGGTGTTGTCTGTCCTTATCATCAACTGGCCCTCTTTGAGAAATGGTTTGAACTTTTGGATTGCCAGTTTTACTGCCAGCATTTCTTTTAGATTGATGTGCAGGTGAAGTTGATCCTGTGTCCACAATCCTTGCACGATTTGTCCAGCATGTGGGCCCCCATCCTAGGTCTGAAGCGTCTGTTGTGATGGTCTGGCTTGGTTGACATCTGCGAAAGGGTAGGCCTGGGTTTGACTGGCATGCCTGAGCCCACCATAGGAACTCCTGTTTTAAGCATGGAATTAATGGGATTTCTGTTTCTAGACTGTGTCTGTGTTGGGACCATAAATTCTTTAGGTACCACTGTAGTTTCCTCATATGTAGTCTGGCAAATGGGACCAAGATTATGCATGATGCCATGAAGCCCAAGGCCTGCAGAACTTTTCTTGCTGTTAACTTGTTCAGTTTTGTTAGTGCCAAGAAGTAAAGAGGAAGTTCTTTTGTTTTTCTGTAGTCAGGAATGCCATTTGTTGTACTGTGTCCAATTCACCAAGAATGTCCTTGTTTGGGATGGTATCAGCCTTGACTTTTGTAAATTGACTGTGTATCCCAGTCCTTGTAGCAAGTAAATGACCCTTTGCAAATCTGTTGTCAGCTTGCTTTTGTTGTCCCCTTGTAGCAGGCAGTCGTCCAGGTATGGGTAAATTTGAATTCCTGTAGTCTGCAATTTACTGATGCCAGGCATTTTGTGAATACTCTGGGCAGTAGATAAGCCAAAGGGCAATGCTGAGAATTGATAGTGCTCTGATCCTGCAAGAAATCTGAGGTATCTTCTGCAGATTGGTCGAATGGGGGCGCAGGTATGCCTCCTTGAGATCTAGAGTTACCAGCCAAGACTCCTTGCCCAGCATGGGAAGAAGTTGCTGTAGGGTCAGCATTTTGAATTTTGGGACAATGATGTATGTATTTAAGGTGGACAGGTAATTGGTCTCCAACTTTTTCCTTTCTTGGAACTAGGAATAGTCTGGAGTAGAACCCCTTTCCTTGTTCTGCTGTTGGCACTCTTTCCACAGCTCTCATGTTTGCTAACTCCATTATCTGGCGTGAGCCTCTGTTTTTGATTTGGAGGTAGATTTGGCATTCCTCTTTTGACTGGTAAAGTGTGGAAGTGAAACCGTAACCTTGATCTATGGTTTGTAAAATCCACTTGTCTTTGTTATGTAGTGCCAGTTCTTTGAAAATAAGGTTAACTTTCCGCCTAGAGGAGCTGCTATTTGTTCCCTGGTATTAGGATTAAGTCACTGTGGTTGTGCTGATGTAGTGGCAGTGGCTGTGTCTGTGCCTCTGTTGTTACCTTGCCACTGTCTCTGTAGGCACCTCCTCTGGATTGGTTTCTGCCTCTATTCCTGCCCCTTTGAAATTTTGTGGAGTCAGGAAAGGACCAATTTTGGCAGGCCAGTTCCTGCTAAACCTTGGGGTTGAACCTGCAAGAAATCTTTAACAGTTTGAACAGATTTTGCCTTTTCTTCCATTTTCTTCATAACCTGCTGGGCAGGTGTACCAAACAAACTTGTCTTGTCCATAGGAGCATCTAGCAACTTAGCTTTAACATGATCCGTTGTTCCTTTAGCCATGCATGCCTTCTTATCACTGTGCCTGTCATGGCTGATCTAAATGAAGCCTCCAGTGCATCATAGCCACATTTTAAGGAATGGTTGCTAACCTGTTGTATGTTATTTATCATCTCTAATACATATTTCTTATCAAGAGATTCATCAGTGGTTAGTTTTTTAGTTAACTGATCAAGCATAAACTCTTGGTATTGTATCATGTGAAACTGACAGTTTAAAGCTCTAGCTGAGAGAGTAGCTGAAGTGTAGACCTTTTACCCCATCTGTCTAGTGACCTTGCTTCCCTTTCAGAAGGAATAGGGTTTTAGCTGTGGTCGCGGCTACTGCCTTGGGACCCTGGGATATAGTTTCTGGGTCTGCAAGTGGGGCCTTGTAAAGGTGGTGATGAGTATCTGGCACCCTGTAAAATCTGTCTGGTTTGGCAGGGGCTGGGGTAAAGAATCTGGGCAAACATCATTGAAAGCATCAACCACCACAGAGTGAACAGGAGGTATAGCTAAGGGCCTGTGCTGTGGGAGGTGCAGAAAGGTCCTAAGTCTTTTTCTGGAGTCTGGAAAATCCTGTTGCTGCCATTGGAACTGTTCTCGCATGGCATGCAAGGTTTAGGAGAATTCTTCTGGTGGGGAAGCAGCTGGAATGGATTCTTCAGCATCAGAATCTTCAAAATTGGAGAAGGGAGCCTCAGGCTGGTCAGTTATGTCTGATTCATCAGCAGAATCATCAGAAGACACTGGCTCAGGGGCTCTGCCCTAGGTCTCTTCTCTGGGGCTGAGAGGCCCTGTCTGGGTGAGATTGAGATCCTCTAATTAAAGAAATTAAATCTTCTGCCAAAGCATTTGAGAACTAGAAGAGGGCCTGGATGTGGGGTTTAACAGGCACTGTTTTAGTAGTCTTGGCTGCTTTAGCCCTGGCGAAGGCCTTAATGGACATGGCAGCTGGAGGCCTAGCAGCACCACGTGCTGGGGTAGAGACATCCAAGGGGATGGTGTCTGATAAGTCAACCACCGTAGTGGGTAAAATTTCTGAGGTCGATTCAAGAGTTGTAGCAGGGGCCTCAGTTGTAAGAATAGGTTCAGCTGTACTTTGAGCAGTTTTCTCAGTTTTGGGGTAGTCGGAGGATCCGCATAATGTAAATCAGAACCGAAAAACTGTTCTGGTTGAAAGAGGCACAGGCGAACAGGCTGCTAGGCTGGGCCTAAACAAGGCAGACAGTAAGAGTGGAAATCTTTATGAGGTATTTGTTTCCCACAGGTTAAACAATTGTTAACTTTTTCTGACATCGGCTGAGGCAAGAAAGAGTGAAGTAATCTCTGGATCCGAACAGCTTCTGCTTCGGGCGCACGCAAGAAAGACTGAGGAAAATGGCGTCGGCTGATGCTTTATACCAAGACCAACAGAGATGACGTCGACGTGGTGGAGTGCGACATCAGCCCGAACCGGACTTTGGAATCCGGCCGACTGCAGGGCTGCCTGACGACAGGACAACCCACTTGTTATGACTGCAGATGCATCCATGAAGGACATCCACACCTCCAGGCTAGTTGTGCAGCATAACGCATCTGAGGTTATCCAAGTGCAACTAACTCTGGGCAAAACTGCAATCCAATTTGTAGCTTGCTACAGATCCCCCACCATGCCCCAGGATTTCCACTCCTTTTTCCTTGATATACTGGAAAATATTAGAGTTCAACCAAACACTAATGATGGGCAATTTCAACTACCCCACCATTAACTAGAAAAACTACTCATGTACAAACTCTTTCGCTCAACGCTTTCTGGAATTCATAAATTCCAATGCCCTGGATCAACTTATCCACATTACCACCAGGAGCAACAATATCCTAGATCTAGTCATTACCAACATGAGTGACTGGTGTTCCACACATGAAGTCAACTCCTCATTGGTCAGATCCGACCATAAGTTAATCACCCTAGATATCTGCATCCCGCCCACACCCACCATTAAGGAAACCATGGTTAAAAGTTTCTCCAAACCCAACTTTATGGTTCTTAAGACCGAAGTGGCGAACTTCATGACACCATGCAGATGCACAATACAGTTACGACTGCTGAATCCCACACCACTGCACTTAGCCAATCTGGTGGTCCTGTGCCATAAACAAAACTCTACAACAGAAGGAAGAAACTGTTGCAAAAGAGTAAAATCCCATGAGTGGAGGAACTCCCTGGTCAGCCTCAGTAAGATGCTGAGATCCCTTATAAGATCCTCCAAAGCTAGCAATGAAACAAAATCGCCACAGATTTTATGGTCAACCCACAAAGCATTCTACAGCTATGTCAAGAATCTCAATGGCAACACCCAGATCTGCTCTGAGTTACAGCACTGCGGCATGAAAATTACAGAACCAACTGATATTGCCAACATCCTGGCAGACAGGTTCAGTGCTAACTTTACCCCCCCTCTCACCCCTTAAATGGCCCATATATATATATATATATATATATATATATATATATATATATATATATATATATATATACATACATACATACATACAGAGTCCCTATAATCACATCTATGCAGGTAAAAGCTGCACTCTCTAAAACCAAAAACCCAGCATCCATGGGAACGGGCAACATCCTAGGCTGCGTTTAACACGAACTGGCTCCCCACCCAAGCACCATGTTCAATCATAGTCTCACATCTGGCTTTGTGCCCACTGAATGGCACACAGCAACAATTATCCCACTCCACAAAGGGGGAGCCACCACTGATCCTGGGAACTACTGCCCTATTAGCCTGACGAGCCTGGACTGCAAGGCCATGGAGCATATCATCATGGAACTCAAAGACATTGGTAACCTCCAAACTCTGGACCCCACACAGTTCTGGTTTGGAAAGGCAGATCATGCCTTCTGTACCCGATCAACTTCTTTGAGGCAGTCACCAAAAATGTAGACCAGGGTAAGGTGGTTCACACAGCCTACCTTGACCTCGCCAAGGCTTTCGACACCATCCCCCATTCTGGAATTATAGCTAAACTCACTAAACTAGGTATGAATCCCTACATCACAAAATGGGTTGCTAACTTGCTCACTGACAGAACCCACACTGTAAAAGTTGCAGACTCCAAATCTGACTTCAAACTAGTGACAAGTGGAGTACCACAGGATTCAGTCGTGGGACTTCTGTTTGGTATCTACTTCTCTGAAGTACAGGCCAACACAAAAGGTCTCTGGCTAATGTAGTTCACAGAGGACTACAAACTAGGAGCCATAGTCGAGTCCCCAAATGATGTGGACATCCTACAGAAGGGCCTCACTGAGACAGATGCCTGGAGTCAGAGGCATGGACTCGATCTCAATGCCAAAAAGTGCATTGTCATCCCCTTTAGTAAAAACTCTGTACCCATGAACTACCACATAAATGGCAGTCTACTTAATGCCAAATGTGTGATAAGAGACTTTGGGACCCAGGTGGACAGTAGTCTCTCCTTTGATAATCACATCGCCACTGTAGTCAGGAAATCCTTCTATGGGGTACATCTCATCACAAAAGGGTTTTTATCCAGGAAAAAATAGGTCATTGTTTCCCTCTACTCGGCACTCATTAGACCCATTACAGAGTACAATGCCAAAGACATCTGCAGCAGCTGGAAAGGCCACAGAAGTACCTCACAAAGAGGATTACTGGCCTCAAACAGATGCCCTACATTGAGAGTCTCAAAAAAAACTCCAGCTTTACTCTGTAGCATATCACCTACTCCGAGGAGATCTCTGCCTAACATATAAATCTATGTCAAACCCAGAGCTGTTGGACATGCGACACTTAAGAAATCCCAATCCCTCCAAGCTACATGCTCTCGGGACCTAAACCTTGTCACCATAATAAACAGGACATGCTGGAGGGATAGACTCCTGTCCCAGAGACTTCCTATACTCTGGAACAAGCTACCCATCTATGTCAAGCAAAGTTTCTCATTACCACTCCAAGAAAAATCTTGATGAGTGGATGGGAAATAGGAAATACACATCGGGATCACTTCTGTGGCTCTGCTCGACAGGGGCACAGGAAATTAACTTTCTTGGGTGGCGTAAGCAAGGGAACCTTGTTGACTAGGCTTACTTAGGCCCTTGGGCCGATAGCCTAGTACCTACCTATGAACAGATACAGTACTAATGTAGATTAGACAGAATTCTAATACAATATAAATGTCTACTTATTGTATAAGCAATTAATATTTACATGAAAGATAGATGACAAGCACTTCAATCATAATAAAGTAAGATGTATCATATATAAAACCTCAGTAAAAGATTACAGCATACAGTTATTTAACATTCACCCTTACTGGTGAAGTCTTTCAAAACTTATTACTTAATATAGATTGTATTATAAACAATAGGTATAAATATTACTATGTATTTTAATGGATACATCAGATGTTATATTTCATTGTTTGCCATCATTTAAGTAATCACTTTGTTTGCTGCTAACTTACTTAAAGCATCAAGTTTGTTTCATGTGAGCATTGATGAAAGTTAGTGCATTTTAATTATCAGTGCATCCCTCTTCCCCCCCATTTCCTACACATAAGAATTTTCATATGTCATTTCTTGTTATAAAATGAGAAAACTTATAGGTTAAAAACAACATCCCCGGCTGCGTTCTACACGAACTACAGAACGAACTGGCACCCCACCTAAGTACCATGTTCAATCATAGCCTCACCTCAGGCTTTGGGCCTGCTGAATGGGGCACAGTGACAGTTATCCCACTCCACAAGGGAGGAGCCACCACAGACCCCGGGAACTACCACCCCATTAGCCTGCCGAGCCTGGTATACAAGGCCATGGAACGTATCATCATGGAACTTATAAACAAAGACATTGGTAATCTCCAAACTATGGACCCCACCCAGTTCGGGTTTGTAAAAGGCAGATCACGTCTCCTAAACCTGATAGACTTCTTTGAAGAAGTCACCAAAGCCATAGACAAGGGTAAGGTGGTTCACACAGCAGCCTATCTAGATCTTGCCAAGGCTTTCAACACCATCCCCCACTCTGGAATTATAGTTGCTCACTAAACCAGGTATAAATCCTTATGTCACAAGATGGGTTGCCAACTGGCTCACTGACAGAACCCACACTGTGAAAGTAGCAGACTCCAAATCCGACTTCAGACCAGTGACAAGTGGAGTACCACAGGGTTCAGTACTGGGTCCTCTCCTGTTTGGTATCTACTTTTCTGAAGTACAAGCTAACACAGAAGGTCTTTGGCTAATGAAGTTCGCAGATGACTGCACACTAGGAGCCATAATCGAAACTCCTAACGATGTGGACATACTACAAAAAGGCCTCACTGAGACAGATGCCTGGTGTCAAAGCCATGGCCTCAAGCTCAATGCCAAAAAGTGCACTGTCATTCCCTTTGGTTAAAAACTCTGCACCCATGAGCTACAACATAGGCGGTAGTATACTTAACACCGAAAGTGTGATAAAAGACCTTGGGACACAGGTGGACAGTAGTCTCTCCTTTGATAATCACATCGCCACAGTAGTCAGGAAATCCTTCTACGTGGCACACCATCACAAAAGGTTTCTCATCCAGTAGAGAGGTCATTGTTCCCCTCTACTCATCACTCATTAGACCCATTATAGAGTACAATGCCCCTTTTTGTATGTACCTCACAAGACATCAACAACTGGAAAGGCTGCAGAAATAACTCACAAAGAAGATTACCAGCCTCAAACAGATGCCCTATGCAGACAGTCTCAAAAACCGCCAGCTTTACTCAGTCATATATTGCCTACTCAGAGGTGATCTCTGCCTAACATATAAAGCTATGTCAAACCCAGAGCTATTGGACATGCTCCAACTTAAAGAAATCCCAATCCCTCAGAGCTACACGCTCTAGGGAGCTAAACCTTGTCACCACAATAAACAGAACATGCCGGAGGGATAGATTCCTGTCCCAGAGACTTCCCATACTCTGGAATAAACTACCTATCTATATCAAACAAATCTCCTCATTAGCACTCAAGAAAAATCTTGATGATTGGATAGGAAATAGGAAATTCACCCTGGGGATCACCTCTGTGGCTCTGCTCAACAGTGGCATAGGAAAATAATTTTCTTGGGTGGCAAAAGCCAGGGTACCTTTTTGGCTAGGCTTGTATAGGCCCCAGGGCCGATAGCCTAGTACCTACCTATGAACAAATTCCCTTATTGTGATTAATGGTTACAAGTTCCCTTTCCATATCATAAACTGCCATTTTATGGCATATACTGAATGTTTTTATATTTAAATGGCAACATTCTATTATGTATAATCAGCAAAGGTTAAACTGAGTGATTGTCAATGTAATACTATTTTTTCAGAATGTGATTGTTATATTCTGTGACATTACTAGTTCAGGCTTCTATTGTTTCCCTTGAACAACATTGTCAAATTGATGTCATGTATAAAAAGTACAGTTGTGTACACTTACCATAAATGTAGATGTTAAGAGTGTATTCACTGTTGCAGTTATCACACTTGGGATATCTACCTGCAGGTAGCCCTCGGTAGGCCCAAATACCAGAGACTTGGTATTTCTGCGACGGTTGCTGTCGCTCCAGGACTGACGTCAGATTGTCAGGGGTATATAAACAGAAAGCCAACGCCATTACATCAGTTTTTCCTGCCCCAACTGTCAGGAGCCACCCAACAGGGAGCTAAGTTATGGTGGGGAAAACACCACCAGTAAAAAGTAAATACCAATATGACTACCCCTGAAGGGGGTGAGGAATAGACAGAGGGGAGAGAGAGAGGGTCACGGGGGCTGGAGGGAGGGAAACCAGGACTGCAACAGTGAATACACTCGAATATCTGTACTTATGGTAAGTGTACAGAACTGTCCTATGTTCTTCGTGTTTCACTGTTGCAGTCATCTCACTTGGGTTGATTCCCAAAGTTGAAGAAAGGGTGAAGGCAGTCAAGAAGAGTTGGGGCTGGCTAGTATGCCCTGCAGGACTGCTGCTGCAAAACCCGCCCTGGATTTGGAAAAGATAGGCAGGTGGTAATGCTTGGTGAAGGTGTGTACAGAACTCCAAGTAGCAGCTTCCAGGACGTCCCTGGTAGGGACTTCCCTGAGGGATAGGTTCATAGGTTCATACTAGGCTATCTGCCCTAGGGCATTTATAAGCCTAGCCAGAGTGTGTGTGGCTTTCACCACCCCTTAGGATGAGAATACTATACCCATTAGTTTGCTGCGCCTCTGTCCAGCAGTGATACAGAGATGATTCCCGGGGTAAACCTACGATCTCCCATCCACTCATCAAGATTTCTCTTGAACAGAGTCAGTGAGGGGCTCTGCCTCACATGGACTGGGATTCTGTTCCATAGTGTAGGGAGTCTCTGGATGATGAATCTGTCCCTCCAGCACGTCCTATTTATATCCGTGTTGAGGTTTAAGTCTCTTGCTCTTGTGGCTCTGGTGGATTTGGAATTTTTGAGGTGGAGCATGTCCATTAATTCCGGGTTGGACATGGCCTTGTATGTCAGGCATCGTATGACATATGTTTGAGCCCCTTTATCCTTTTGGTGAGGAACTTTTGGGGTCTTTCCAACTGTTGCAGGTGTCGGGTAAGGTACATTCCTAATGGGGCGTTGTACTCAAATCATTGGTCTGACAAGTGAAGAGTACAGGGGTACAATGACCTCTCCTGATCTGGATGTGAATCCCTTCATGATCAGGTGGGCAATGTAGAAGGTCTTCCTAACCACTTTGGCAATGTGAGTGTCAAAACAGAGGTTACTGTCAACTTGGGTCCCCAGGTCCCTGATAACTTCTTCCATGTTTAATGGATTACCACCTATGTGGTAATTAGGGGTTACCTTGTTTTTCCCAAAGGGTATGACTATACATTTTTTGGCATTTAGCTTTAAGGCCATGGCTCTGGCACCAGTTATCCATTTCTACGAGACCTCTCTGGAGGATGTGTGTGTCTGATGGAGTGTCAATTATGGTGCCCAGTTTGCAGTCATCTGCAAATTTTGTCAGCCACAATCCCCCTATGTTTGCCTGCACTTCAGAAAAATAAATGCCGAACAAGAGGGGGCCCAGGACTGAGCCCTGTGGGACACAGCTCATGACCGGCTTATAGAGTCTGACATGGCACCAGCAACTCTAACCCTGTGTGTTCTGTCCTTGAGCCAGTTTGCAACCCATCTTGTGACATATGGGTTTACATCTAAGCTGGTGAGCTTTTCTATGATGCCCGAGTGGGGTATTGTGTCGAACGCTTTTACTAGGTCAAGGTAGGCTGTGTGAACTGCCTTACCCTCATCAATGGCCTTAGTGACAGTTTCAAAAAAGTCGACCAAGTTCAAGAGGCAGGATCTGCCCTTGACAAAGCCAAATTGGGTAGGATCCAGTGTCTGTAGGTCCCCAATGTCTTTATTTATGAGTTCCATTATGATCCTCTCCATAGCTTTGCAGACTAGGCTCGTCAAGCTTATGGGGCGGTAATTTCCAGGGTCCGTAGAAGCACCACCTTTGTGGAGTGGGACCACAGTTGCCGTATGCCATTCTTTGGGTACGTATCCTGTAGTAAGGCTAAGATTAAACAGCAGCCTTATGTGTGGGTTTAGTTCCTCATTGAGTTCGTGTAGCACACAGCCGGGGACACCGTCCGGTCCCATTGATGCTGTGTTTTTTGCTTTAGAGAGAGCAGCTCTCACCTGGGCATCTGAGATGTTTGGGAGGCTAGACTCTGGTGGGATAGATATTTCTCCTTTTGGGGGAGGGAGAAATTTGCACTGAACCTGTCTGCCAGTATGTTGGCAATGTCTGTGGGTTCAGTGATTTTTTGATCATTTTGGACTAATTCTGAGCATATCTGGGAGTTTCCACCCAGGTTTCTAACATAGCTAAAGAAGGCTTTATGATAGTCTTTTGTGTCATTAGCGATTTTTCTCTCAAAGTTGGCCTTGGATGCTTTTATGAGTGATCGTAGTTTTTTGCTAGTATTGATCAGAGATGCCTTCCCTTTTAGGGATTTTGCTCTGTCATGTAGTAGCTTTCTCCTCTTGTTGTAGAGTTTGTTTATGGCTGGGGTCCACCAGACCGGGCGCCTGCCTTTGGTGGAAAGGGTCTTGATTTTATTAGGGATTGCTTGATCCATACATTCCTGGAGGTGCTCGTAGAAGGCATTTGTAAGGGTTTCAGCAGCGTGGGTTGTGGTTTCCACTGGCTCGGGGGCCTTGAAGGATACCACTCCAGTCTTAAGAAATGTGAAGTTTGCTTTTGAGAAGTTCTTCACTGTGGTCTTTTTTGCTGGGGGTGGGAGCAGGATGTGGATCTCCAGTGTGATTAATTTATGGTCTGATCTCACCAATGAGGGATATACTTCCGGTGTGGAGCATTTTGTCCCCATGTTTGTGATGATCGGGTCTAGTATATTTTCTCCTCTTGTGGGAATGGTGACTAGTTGTTCCATAGCATTTGAGTTTATGAACTCAAGGAACCTTTGGGCTAGGGTGTTGGGGCTTGAGTAATGTTCCCAGTCTATGCTTGGGTAGTTGAAGTCACCCAATATGATGGTGTTTGGAGAGACATTCATACTCTCCAGTGTCTTCAGGAAGGCTGTGTGGGTTTCCTGAGTTTGAGAAGGTGGTCTGTAGCATGTTACAAACTGTAGGGCAGTTTTACCTATGGTTAATTGCACCTGGATGGTCTCCGATGCTTCGTGCGTTGCCACTAACCTGGAGGTGTGGGTATCCTTTATGAATATGGATACTCCCCTCCTTTTGTGGTTCGGTCCGGATTTTGGGGCGGAACGCATGATATGAGGTATAACCTGATAGTGCTGGGGTGCTCTCAGGAGCCTTGAACCAGGTTTCAGTCACAGCACAGACATCGATGTTCTCCATACTGAGGATGGCTTAGGCGTGCATCTTGAGGTTTAGACTTCTGGCATTGAGCAGTATTACCCTTAGTTTTCTCCATTTTTGTTTTCTAGGGCAGTAGGTTTATCATTTGAGCCTTGCCTAAAAAGGCACTATGGGGTGGCAAGAGCCTTTGCCAATATCCGGAAGCCCAGGGTGACAGGTGCAAGCCGTCCCTTGTGAAGCAGCGTGGCTTGTCAAGCATGTCATCCCAGGCAGACAGACATTGGATCCCCTTAGAATGACACCAGTAATTAAGCCAATTATTAAAGCTGATCATTTTGTCTCTGTATTGTGGCATCATTCTTGGTGAGGGTAGGATACTGCTCAGGGTCAGGGTCATACCGGCCTGGGCTACATAATCTGAGAGCTCCTCTATGTCTCTTTTCATGTAGTCCAGGGAGGTACGTCTCAGGTCGTTCACACCGGTATGGACAATGACTGAGTCATACTTGTACTTGCTGTGGAGTGACCTGAGTGCTTGTGTTATGTGCCTGACAGGCAGCTTACTGTGATCTTTTCCTTGTTCAGTCTGGTGAGTGGGACGTCAGTGTGTCTGACTATGGAGTCACCTATAACAAGTGTGTCTGGCATTGTGTTTGGCCTTAAGGGCTGTGACTGTTTAGCACACTGACTTTGAGAACTATGTGTTGCATGTCTTATGTCTTGAGGTGGCAGTTGCTTGGGTGTCTGCTTTGGAGGCCTCTGTAGTTTTGGTAGATTTTTGATCAGTGCCTCCGAGTATGTCTTTGTGTGTTTATGTGTTTGTTTTGCAGTTGTGATAGTTCTATATGAAACTGGGTTTGTGGTGTGCGTGGTTTCCTTCTCCTCCTGTCTTGGTCTTGCCAGTCCTGAGTTGAGAGAGCTCAGCCTCCAGTTTGGCTATATAGTTGCATCTCTCACATGTATTTGTGTTTTGTGGGAGAAGGAGTGGGTTGTCTGTGTACATGAGGCAATTGTAACATTGCCTCAAGATGCCTAGATTCACCAGCTGAACAGGAGAGGACGCTAGCAACTGACCCTTCGACATGCTAGAAAAAGTTTGCTGTGTAACTGAGTCAGAAGGGACCTATAGGGAAATGGGTACTCAAGGGGATTCTAGGCTAATGTAGTACTTTGTTTAGTATACAAGTACTTTACCTATATAAAAATGCTTTAGGATGCTGTAGAGGTAGAAGTTGCCCTAGTGGAATGTGTTCTGACCCCCTGAGGGGCTGGTTTTCCATGGTGCTTTTAGCAGAACTGAATGCAGTGTGCTATCCATTTGGAGATAGTTTGTTTTGAAATGGCCTTGCCCTCCGCCCCTGGTGCTAAGCTGACTAGTAACTGGTCAGATTTTCTGACGGGCTTAGTCCTATCAAGGTAGAATCTGAGCTGTCTGTGCACGTTTGAGTCCAGGATCCTTTCCCCCTTTAATTTGAGGATTAGGGAAGAAGGTTGGCAAATGAATAGATTGGTTGAGAGTCACACTGGACACCGCTACAAGCATAAAGGAAGGGTTAGTCCTAAGGGAAACCCTGTCAGCATGGAAAATAATGAAGGGTTCCACCGCCATAAGTGCTTGTAGCTCACTCTTCTAGCTGAAGTGATGGCCAGAAGCAAGGCTGTTTTCCAAGAGAAGAATTTTATCTCTACTGATGATGCAGGCTCAAAGGGGGTAGCGTGAGCTTTTCCAGTACAAAGTTAAGGTCCCAAGAAAGGGTGGGTGATCTCCCTGGTGGCCTTAAGTTGATTACCCCTTTCAAGAACTGTTTGATAACAGGGTGAGAGAAAAGAGGTGGCTCAGTGTTGTAATGAGCCAAAATGGCAGAGGCATGGATATTAATGGAGGAGAAGGATAGGTGTCTGTGGAGTAGGTCTGCTAGGTAATCCAGGATTGGCGGTAAGAAGGGCAGTGCTGTGTCCTCTCCTTTAGACTGAATCCCGGAACAATACCTTTTCCACCTATCAGAACAGGATTTCCTTGTACTGGGTCTTCTGGCTTCAAGGAGGACGTCCAGTACCTGCTTGCTTAGGCTGGTCACTGGGGGAGAATTTAAGGAATAAGCCAGGTTGCAAGATTGATGGTTTGCAGTTGAGGATGCAAGATCTGTCCCCCCTACTGAGTGAGGGGGGTTGGGATCTGGGGTAGGTGCCAGGGTGGCACCGGTGACAGGCTGCGCAGTAGTGGGTACCAGTGCCAGCGTTGCCAGTCTGGGGCAAGGATGGATTAGTGCGAAGAGATACTCTGTCAGAGTGGAAGATCAAATAAGGGTGTTTAATAGAAAGAGCCTGAAGCTCAGACACTCGCCTAGCGGATGTAATGGCTACCAAGAAGAGAGTCTTCCACGATAAAAACTTCAATGGGCAAATGGAGGCTGGCTCAAAAGGGGGCAACATCAATTTAGATAGTAAAAGGTTCAGATTCCAAGGTGATGTAGGAGTTCTAACTGGTGGTCTAATATGAAAAGATCCTTTTAAAAAAGTCTGTGAGCCATAACAGGTGCCCCACATTCTTCCACATGAAAGTTGGAAATGGCAGCCAATTGCACTCTTAAAGTGGCAGGAGAAGCTCCTTCATGGAACAATTCTGTTAAAACTCAAGATCTTGTTTAACGGAGCTATGACAGGGTCCAAATGATGTGAATTCGCCCAGAAGACGAAGCAGCGTCCATTTACTGGTGTAGGTCTTTGTAGTGGAAGCTTTATGAGAAGCCACTAGTATATTCTGAACTGCCGTGTAAGAGAATCAGACCTGGCTAAAAAGCGGAGCAGCCAAGCTGCTAGATGGAGTGATTCGAGAGGGTGAGGAACTCCTGACGAGTGAGTCAGTAGATCTGGCTCTGGGTCCAGAATCCAAGGTCCCGAATGCGGTGTTGCAACAGAAAGGGGAACCAAATTTGACGAGGCCAGAATGGGGCAATGAGGATTATCGTCCTTTGAAGGTTGTTGGCTTTCTGCAGAAACTTTGCAATAAGGGGAAAGGGAGGAAAAGCGTACAGGAGACCCGGGGGCCAATCGTGCACCAGCGTCCCTGGGGACTTCCCCTGGAGGTAATAGGGCAAAGTAGCTCCTGCATTTGGCGTTCATTGGAGACGCAAAAGATCGCAGGAAGGCTGGCCCCACTTGCGAAAAATCGTCTTCGCAATTGACTGTGAGGGACCACTCGTGAGGCAACAGGATTGCTCTGCTCAGCCTGTCGGCTATGACGTTGGATGACCCCGGGATGTGCGTTGCGATCAGAAAGCGACCCGTGGACTCCGCCCATTGCCAAATTCTCATGGCCTCTCTGCATAGCTGATAAGACCTGGTTCCCCTTGCTTGTTTATGTACCAGACTACAGACATGTTGTCTGTCTGAACTGCAATAGTCCCTAGAGGAAGAAGGGGAGCAAAGTGTTGCAACGCTAGAAACACTGCCCTCAACTCTAGAACATTGATGTGCAGATTGTACTCCAAATTGGTCCATTCGCCTTGGACTGTCTGTCCCTGAAAGATGCCCCCCCACCCTATCAGGGAAGCGTCCGTGGTTACAGTCGCTGTCGGCGTGGGTAGCACAAATGGTCTTCCGCTGGAAAGGTTGCAAGTCTGAAGCCACCAGGTTAGGTGTGATTTGCATGTGTTTGTAATCAGAATTTCGTGTCAGAGGTGGCTGTTGGAACGACCATTGTGCAAACAGTAGCCATTGTAGAACTCTCATGTGCAGTCTTCCCAATGGTATCGCAATGAGAGAAGCTGCCATGAGACCCAAGACCTTCAGAACCAGCTTTGCTGGGGATTTTTTGGATGACAGGAGAGAAATGTGGCTTTGTAGTGAGGCTATCCTTTCTGGAGGGAGCCTTAGAATTAAATGATGCGTATCTAATTCCGCTCCTATGAATAAGATATGCTGTGATGGCTGTAGTAAAGATTTTTCGAAATTTACGGAAATTCCGAGGTGAACACAAAGTTGTAGAGTGTAATCCCTGGCCTGTATCAGTTGACGCCGGGTGGTGGCAGAAAGGAGCCAGTCGTCCAGATACAGAAACACCTGGAATCCTAGGCGTCTCAGATGAGACGCTACCACTGCCATGCATTTGGTGAAAACCCTGGGGGCTGAGGTCAGACCAAAGGGCAGGGCTTGAAACTGATAGTGACTGGCTCCCAGCTGGAAGCGCAAATGATCCCTGGACGCCCTGGCCATTTTGATGTGGTAGTATGCGTCCTCCAGATCTATTGAGCACATCCAGTCATCCTTCTGCAAGAATGGAAGGATCGATTGAAGCGTGACCATTCGGAACTTTTCTTTCTTGACAAAGGTGTTGAGGTTGCTTAGGTCCAGAATCTGCCTCCAGTCCCCTGTCTTCTTTGGAACTAAAAAGAACCTTGAGTAAGTTCCGAATCCTATTTGGTCCGCTGGGACTGGTTGGATGACTTTTTCTAGCAGCTTTGAAATTTCTATAGCTGCTGGGTCTCGCAGATGGGGCGGCACATCTGGGAGTCTTTTCTTTGGAATGGGAGTGGATAGAAAGGGTATTCTGTAACCTCTGGTAACCACGCTTTTTACCCAGTTGTCTGTAGTAAGATTCTGCCAGGCCTGAGGGTATAAAGCTAAGCGACCCCCGGACTGCCTCCAGAGCAGGACAGTCGGGCCTCCTCTCAGGAGTGCTGGAAGGGTTTTCCAGGGGGTGTATCCCTGTCACCTTGGTTTTGCGGACCCCCTCTGCCGCCAGGGCGGCGTCTTCCACCTCTGCCCCCTCCTCTGCCTCTAGAGGGGGCATCACCCTGTGTGCCTGGGAAAGAACCTTGGGGTTTTCGAAACCACATTTTTCCACCGCGTTGCCCTTTGGGGTACGGTCTGGATGGGGTGGAAAAAAAGTACAGTTTTGTACCTACCATAAATGTAGATGTTCGAAGATCCACATTGCTGCAGTCCTTACACTTGGGTAGTCCGCTGTCCTCAGTCGGCCCGAATATCAAAGTATAAGGCTGACGTCGGTCAAGGCGCATTTGACTGACATCAGGACGTCAGGGTAGAAATGCGCATGACCGACGTCATATCCTCAGTCTTTTCTTGCCCCAGATGTCAGAAGACCCTAAAAAGAAAAGGTCAAAACCAAAAGACAGCAAACAACCAACCAACCACCCCTGCACTAAAAATATGTACAATATATACAATATACACCATATTGACAACCCAACCCACACAACCGCCTCTAACTACAGAGGGGAAGGAGGGAGGGTAAATTGGACTGCAGCAATGTGGATCTTCGAACATCTACATTTATGGTAGGTACAAAACTGTACTATGTTCTTCATCTCACATTGCTGCAGTCCTTACACTTGGGTAGAATCCCAAAGCAGAGGTAAGGGAGGATGGCCAAACTATAAGGAAGCAGGAGCTGCCAAAATGCCCTGCAAAATAGCAGTGGCAAAACCAGCCCTAGATTTAGAATAAAGTGGTAGGTGATAATGCCTAGAGAAAGTATGCACTGAACTCCAAGTAGCTGCCTCCAAAATATCCTTAGTTGCCACCCCTCAAAAAGCTGTCAAGTGGCAGTAGCCCTAGTGGAATGAGGCCTAATCCCAGCTGGAATCTCCTTGCCATGATGGGAATAACAGAAAGCAATGCAAAACCCAATCCACTTAGAAATAGTTTGTTTTGACACAGGCTTGCCCTGAGAACTCAAAGCAAAAGAAACAAATAACTGCTGAGACTGCCTGAACCCTTTAGTTCTGTCCAAATAATATCGCAACTGCCTGTGTACATCTAAAGTGTGCAAAATCTTTTCCCCTTTATTTTGGGGATTTGCATAAAAGTAGGCAAATGAATAGTTTGGTTTAAAGACACACTAGAAACCACTTTAGGCATAAAGGAAGGATTAGTACGTAAAGATACCCTATCCTTATGGAAAATTAAGAAAGGCTCAACCGCCATAAGGGCCTGCAACTCAGAAACCCTTCTTGCAGAGGTAATGGCCAACAAAAAGCAGTCTTCCATGATAAATATTTCAACTCGGTAGTAGCTGCAGGCTCAAAAGGTTGTAGAGTGAGTTTCTCCAACACAAAATTGAGATCCCAAGCAGGAGTAGGAGCTCACGTGGGGTCTTATATTCTTTGCCCCTCTAAGAAATTGCTTGAACAAAGGATGAGAAAACAATGGTGGGTCACAATCATAGTGAGCGAAATTGCTGCAGCATGAACCTTAATAGAAGAGAAGGACAACCCTTTGTCCAGTAACTCAGTAAGATATTGAAGAGCCACACTTAAATTAGGCTCAGAAACATCAAAATCCTTTGCTGCACTCCAAAATAAAAATCTCTTCCATTTATCTGCGTACACTTTCCTTGTACTAGGCCTTCTAGCTTCCAAAATAACATTCAAAACTTGCTGTGGAAGTTGAGACCCACTATGGTTCAAAACAGAATATGCCAGGCTGTTAGGTGAAGAGAGTGAAGCTTGACATTGAGCAAATGACTGTCCTCCTGAGACAACAGGTGTGGAATCGAAGGCAAAGGCCATGGAGGCTCCCGTACCAGGCTTCTCAGTAATGGGTACCAATGCTGTCGAGGCCAATCTGGAGCTATCAAAATCATCCTTGGCTTGTCCTGTCTGGCCTTTAGTAGTACCTTTGGGAGGAGAGGCAGAGGTGGAAAGGCATACACATGAAGATTGCTCCAACTGAAAGAAAGAGCATCCACTTTCCAAGCTGTGGGATGAAACCTTTCCGCGCAAAACTTTGGCAGCTGGTGGTTTAGTGGAGAAGCGAACAGATCTATGTCTGGAGTTCCCCATGACACTGTCAATTTCTGAAATACATGAGGATCCAATTTCCACTCGTGGGGATCCATAATTCGTCTGCTCAACACATCTGCTAAGGAGTTCTGTGCTCCCGGCAGAAACCTTGCCTGAAGATTTAGCTGTAAACTGAGAGCAGTCTCCCACAAAATCATTGCTTGCCTGCATAGAGGATAAGAATGTGTTCCCCCTTGCTTGTTGATGTACCACATGACAGTTGTGTTGTCTGTTAGAATCAACACCTGCCCTGGAAGAAGTAAATCCTTGAAAGCTATTAATGCAAACTGGACTGCTAACATCTCCTTCAAGTTGATATGTAGATGTTGTAGTCTGGCAGGCCACTTGTCTTGTATCCACTTTCCATTCAGATGAGCTCCCCAAGCTTTGTCTGAGGCATCTGTCGTTAAAATTTGACTCGCCTCTGGCCGGGTCACAGAGAGTCCCTTGTTTAGGTGACATTCCTGAGCCCACCACAACAATTCCTTTTGAATGCAAGGTATTATTTGAATGACAGTGTCCAGATCCTGGCAGTGCTGTGTCCATACATTTTTGAGATACCATTGTAACTTCCTCATATGCAGTTTGGCATTGGGAAGCACCAGAATACAAGATGCCATGAACCCCAAGGCTTGAAGGACTGTCCTTGCAGTCAGCCTGGACTGATGAGACAATTGATGAAAGAAAAGGGAAAGATTCCTTTGTTTGTCCGGGGTCAAAAAGGCCATCTGGGATGCTGTATTCAGTCTTACACCCAGAAAGCACATGTCCTGAGAGGGTACTAGACTGGACTTTATTTCGTTCACAGAATACCCCAGGCATCTTAGCACTGCTATCACATATTCCAAATGAGGAAGAAGCTCGTCCCTTCCTTGAGCCAGAATCAGGCAATCGTCCAAATAAGGATAGATCTGTATTCCTTTTAGCCTGAGGAAAGCTATCACTGGAGCCAGAACTTTCGTGAACACTCTGGGCGCAGTAGATAAGCCAAAGGGCAATGCAGAGAACTGATAATGAGAAGTGCCAGCCCGAAAACGCAGATACTTCCTGCAACTCAGTCTGATAGGAACATGAAGGTAAGCCTCCTTGAGATCCAAAGTTACCATCCAATGATCTTTGCCCAGCAGAGGTAAAAGCTGTTGTAACGTCAACATTTTGAACTTGGGAATGTCCAGATAAGTGTTGAGGGTAGATAAATCCAAAATTGGTCTCCACGTGTTCCCTTTCTTTGGTACTAGGAACAGGCGAGAATAAAATCCTAGGCCCACTTCTGGCATAGGGACCGGCTGTATGGCCCCTATTTGAAGTAACAGAGAAATTTGTTTGTGAGCCTCTATTCTTTGCTGAGGAGGAACGTCTGGCATGCCTTTGAAAGGAGGCAAGGTATGGAAATAAAACCTGCAACCGTGGTGTATGATATCCAATACCCATCTGTCTTGGGTAATTAAACTCCAATTTTCCTTGAAAAGTGCCAACCTTCCTCCCAAAGGTGCTGCCAGACGAGAAGGCTCTGGCAGCTGAAAAGGTAGGTCATTGGGTCTGTTTACGAAAGGACTGACCCCTGCCCTCACCAAGACTGTGCAGGTGAACTCCCTGTTCTAGGCCTGAAAGAGCCCTGAGCTCTGCCCCTACCACGCCTAGACCTACCCCTAGACTGGGAATCATAAGAAGGATACGCCCACCCCTTGGTAGGCCAATTTCTACTAAACTTGGAGGCTGAACCTGCAAAAATCTTTAACAGTCTGCATAGACTTAGCCTTGTCTTCCATTTTCTTTAAGACTGCCTCAACAGGAGAACCAAACAACACATCAGATTGTAAAGGAGCATCTAAAATCCTTGTCTTAACATGGTCAGATAAATTCTGATACCTCAGCCAGGCGTGCCTGCGAAGAACTGACCCAGTGGCAGCCACCCTAGACGAGGCCTGTACAGCATCAAAACCACATTGCAAAGAATGCTTACCCACCTGTTCAGAAACATGTACTAAATCTTGTAACTCTTTACACTCAATACCTTCCGCCAGAGCATCTACCTTAGACTTCAATTGTGAAAGGAGATAGTTTTGGTATTTCAACATGTGAAACTGGCAATTCAAAGCCCTCATAGCTAGGGTGGAAGAAGTATAAACTTTCTTTCCCCATCTATCCAAAGCCCTGGCCTCTTTATCTGGAGGAACCGGATTTTTGACAACAGAAGCCTTAACACCTTTAGGCCCCTGACTAACAGTTTCTGGGTCTGCCCTAGGACTCTTAAAAGATACTTATGAGCTTCAGGCACCCTGTAATACCTATCCGGTTTAACAGGAGCAGGAGGCAAAGAATCAGGATTAAGAGAAGCCTCTGCAAAACATCTTCCACCACATCCAGAACAGGAGGTATAGCCAAAGGCCTATGCTGGGGTAAAACAAAATTCCCTAAGCCTTTTCCTGGAATCAGAGAAGTCCTGACCTTCCCACTTAAAATGCTCCCTCATGGAATGAAGAGTCTCTGAAAAGAAAAATCCTCAGGAGGAGAAGCAGAAGGAGTAGAATCATCCACATCAGAATCAGAATAAGGAGAATACTCCTGCAAGTCTTCAGCCAAAGACTCTGAAACATCCGAAGCCTGCTCAAAACTCCCTAGCTCAGGTTCCACCCTAGGTCTCTTATCAGGAGGGGGCAAAGAACCTCTAATCAAAGTAATCAAATCTTCTGCCATTTTAAGCATATGCTTCTTGGGCACAGTTCCTGAAGAACTAGGGGTGACACCAACTGAAACTAAACCTGGCCTGCCTCTGGGAGAAGCCTTGGAAACAGAAGGAGAGGGCCTAAACACCCTAGGAAGGGAGGGGAGTACAGTAACCTGAGAAGCCCCTTCAGCCTGACCTGCCTCCTGAGAGGCCACATCCTGCAATAACAAAGTCTCTCCCTGGGACTCCAAAGAAACCTCCGGCGGAACCACCGCTCCACCGACACCTCTAAAGAACCGTGTCCGACGGACGGTTCTTCTAGCCTAGGCTTAGCTGCTTTGTCCTTGCGCTTCTTGAAGAAGGGCGCCGGAGCATCCAACGGCATTTTATAATTGCACCGCTTCCAAGACTAACCTGGCACAATCTAACCTTCTCTTTGTAGTGCGCTTATTGAATCTAGCACAAGAGCGACACCCAACAACGTCGTGCTCAGGCCCTAAACAAGGAATACACAAAGTATGATAATCTCTATGCGGTATCTGTTTCCCACAAGAAATACAGTTATTCACTTTTTCTGACATCCGGTAAACCACTGAGGCAAGAAAAAACAAAAATATTCCCCAACAGGGTACTTAACCAACTTTGACTCGGTCTGAAACTCCGAATTCGAAAAATTTCAGAACGCCGAACGGCACTTGCAACGCTGCTTCTGCATCGGACCATGCGGCAAAAAAGACTGAGGATATGACGTCGGTCATGCGCATTTGTACCCTGACGTCCTGATGTCAGTCAAATGCGCCTTGACCGACGTCAGCCTTATACTTTGATATTCGGGCCGACCGAGGACAGCGGACTACCCAAGTGTAAGGACTGCAGCAATGTGAGATGAAGAACATCGGACTCCGACAGCAGACAGAGTCTTTCCCTCCTGTTCACACCGGGTAAGGGTCTCCTTTACTTTGGGGCCAAAGAGAGTGGCACCATCAAATGGGGCGTTAGTAAAGGAAGACTTGAAGGCTTCCGCAAATGAACATAAGCGCATCCAGGATTGTCTGCGAAGAGCAATCGCTGAAGCTGCTGCCCTACTCGATCCTTCGGCTGCGTATGATATCAGCCTCATGGATGAGTTAACAATGGATGTAAGGGTATTGAGATGTGCTGTAACTTTCTCTGAAACAGCAGCATCTGTAGTACCCTGGAGGGTATCTCCCAACTCTTTGATTAGATCCCTCTGTAGACGTGTAAAATGGGTCAAATAGTTCAGGGATCGCATAGAAAAAGCCGCTGAACTAAAAATGCGCTTCCGTACCTGTCCATAGTCCTAGAATCTTTGTTAGGCGGATGGACAGATGAGGAAGATTCCGACATCTCCTTTTCGTGGCGCTGCCACCACCATGGCGTTCACTGGAACTCCCTTTGTGAGGTAAGCCTTGTCTTGGGGTGCAGTAATGTACTTATTAGGCTTTCTAGGGACTGGTTCCACCGTGTCAGGTGTCTCCCACGCCCTTGAGCAATCAGCTCCATTAACTCATCAAGGGCGGAGTGACCCAGGAGGAGGAAGGGCGAGCACCGAATGCCTTCAGCAAGACTGACTCATCCTCAGAAGGGGGAAGGGACTGCCAATCACCTCTCTGCTTTAGGATCTCCAAGATGTCAGAAAAGGAGACATCTTCTGAAGGTGACTTTGGGGACCCTTCTGACTCATCCAAGTCAGTATCGGATGTCAAAGATTCTTGTGGAGAATCTAAGTGTCTCCTCTTACACAATCTTTTCCTAGGGACTTCTTCGGGGGGAGCATCCGAAGAAGCCTCCGAGGAAGAGGGGGCACCCTCCAGGGGTGGCTGAGACAAAGGTGCTCGACGCTTGGATGTGACCGTTGGTGCAGAGGAGGATAACGGTCCTTTATGGGGAGGAGAGGCTGCTTCTACTGATGTGGTTGTCTGGGTAGACAACACCTTCCTCATGAGATCGAAGGCCCCCGGGTCCCGAGTCGAGGTATCTCCCGGTTCCGAAGAAATGGGAAGAATCCCCGAAACAGGCACCGAAGGCATCGACCCAGAGGACGGAGCCGAGTCGATCCGAGCAGAGGCCCCGAGAGGGAGAGTCGGAATCGAAACATCGGTTCGACTCTCGGCCCCGGAACCAAGGATGGATCTTCGGCTCCGAGACTCTGGTACCGGATCCGATGGAGTCGAGGTGAACGGAGCCGACCGAGAAAAAGACTGTTCTGGCACCGAGGGCTCCACAATCAGTAGATCAGCCTCTTCTGGCTCCAAAGACTGGACAGGTCTCGGAGGAGGAACAGATGGAGATAATGGGAGGCCTTCAAGTTTCGACACCAATTGGGTGGAAACAGAGATAAGTTTGGATAAAGCCGTATTCTCCAGTAATTTCTGCACCACGCGGTCAACATCGGTGTCGGAGAGGGGCCTGGAAGAACGGGTCGAAGGAATCGAAGACGGAGTCGACCTCAACAGTGTCGGGGGAGGGAGCTCCATCACCGGTTCCAAGACTCGAGGCTCGGAAACTGACAACAGTTGAACACTCGGCCCCGAAGTCTGTGGAACCGGTGATCTAACTTTAGCTGAAGAGCTCGGAGCCGATGGCTTGGGCTCCGACGTCTTCGATTCCTTCGAGGATTTGGATGCCTGGTCTGAAGCATCCAGAGCCTCTTGAAAGGTAGGTTTTAACAAACCCCTATCCATTAGTTTCCTGCGCCTATCTGTCATGACCCTCCCACTGAAAGAATGACAAATAGAGCAGTCTTCTTGCAGATGGAGAGGGCCAAGACAGTAGACGCAGGAACTATGATGGTCAGTTACTGACATCTTTTGCCCACATTGGCAACGCTTAAAACCAGATTTAGCCTTTTCAGACATCTCACAACAAGCAAACTGAAAAGTCAAGTCCAGTAAAGAAGTCAAGTCCGGTGAAAATGTCGAATCCAGTAAGGAAGTCAATCCGGTAGTCAAATCCAAGTAAGGGGTGGTAGGCCCCGAGGAGAACTCTAATAAGTTTTAATAAACTTAACGGAACCGAGAATCCCTCAACCTTACCACACACACACAATATATCACTAACAAACTTTTTATAATAAAATTACTCAGAAAAAATACAAGAATAAATTCTTAATCTTATCTTAGGTGCTCGAGCTCGACCCAGTGATGCGAACGCTGCAGCGGCAAACTAGATCTGAGGTAAAGGCAGAGGGGGATTGTGGGTATTAGGTTGTCTCGAGCTTCTTCTCGATGCAGAGCTTGCAAGCGGCCGACACGGAGCCGAGGATCGGCTCCGAACCCATGTGTAAGAACAAACGGCGAGATTGAACACTCTCACATTGAGAGGTTTTACCACTGGAATTATAGGGCATCCACTTTCCAGGTCCTGCTGTGAGGTGTCCTGGAGCAGAAATTGCCGAGCTGATGATTGCAGGGGGAGGTAAAGAGGTCCACCTCTGGGGTCCTCCATTTCTGGGTTAGAATACTGAAGGTGCTGGGGTCTAACTGCCACTCGTGTGTGTCTAGGAGATTTATGCTCAAGTCGTCTGCCGGATAGATTTGTTTGCCTGGCAGGAATTGAGCTTGCAGATGAATCTGCATGTCCAAGGCAGTGTTCCACAGGGCCATGGCTAGCCTGCAGAGTGGGCAAGAGTGTGTTCCCCCCTGATTGTTGATGTACCACATAACTGTAGTGTTGTCAGTTTTTAACAGCAGGGGTCCTCGTGAGAGTAGAGACCTGAAAGCTGGCAGAGCATGCTGAACAGCTAGCATCTCTTTTTGATTGATGTGCAGATAAGATTGACTTGGGCTCCAGTAGCCCTGAATGCACTTGTCATCCAGGTGTGCCCTCAAGGCATAGTCTGATGCATCTGTGGTTAGGGTCTGGGCGGCGAGGGGTTGAGTAAAGGGAAGTCCCTTGTTGTGGTTGCATGCTGCTGCCCACCAAAGAAACTCTGTCGTTAGACAAGGAATGACTGTTTCCAGGTCCTGAGAATGCTGGCACCAGACTTTTTAAGTACCACTGAAGTTTCCTCATATGCAGTCTGGCATATGGAATTAGGATGCAAGAAGCTATGAACCCTAGGGTCTGCAGGACTTTCCTTGTGAATAGCTGGGTTCTGGTGGCCATTTGAGCGAAGTAGCCTGTCAGATAGGCTTCTTTTTCTGGAGTAAGGAATGTCATCTGGGATGCTGTGTGTCCAGGCTTGCTCCTAGGAATACAATCTTTTGACTGGGGACTAGTTTTGATTTATTTTCATTGAGAGTGTACCCTAGGGAGGTTGGAAGGTTCTTTACAAATGTCAGGTGCTGCAACAGCTGTTCCTCACTGTCTGCCTGAATCAGGCAATCGTCCAAGTGTGGGTACATTTTTTTTTTGTGTCTGCAAGAAGCAATGGCTGGAACCATGCATTTTTGTGAATACGCTGGGAGCAGTGGATAAGCCAAAGGGAAGTGTAGGGAACTGATAATGCACAGATCTTGCCCTGAAACATAGGTATTTCCTGCACGACTCCCTGATAGGGATGTGCAGATAAGGCTTCTTTTAGGTCTACGGTGGCTAACCAGGCATATTTGGACGGCATAGGAAGAAGCTGCTGAAGGGTGAGCATTTTGAATTTTGGTACCACCAGGAAGGCGTTTAGAGTGGAAAGATCTAGGATTAGGTGCCAAGTGCCCTCTTTTCTGGGTACCAGGAAAAGTCTGGAATAGAACCCTTGACCTATCTGGTCTTCCAGAACAGGCTGAACTGCCTTTATGGAGAGCAGGGATAGAATCTGGTTTTGTGCCTCTGCCCACTGGCTTGGAGGAAGGTTTATGAACCCTTTTGGAAGTAAAATTTGTACCCTTGAAATATAATGTTGAGGACCCATCGTTCTTTGGTGATGGAGGACCAGTTTTTTGCATGATGGACAAGTTTTCCTTCTAGGGGCACAAGCAGTTGGGCAGAAGTGAGGAGAGGAATAGAGAAGTCATTGTGAATTCTTTCTGTAACGGGGTGGCTTAGCACTCCCTGTTTTTAAAGTGGAGGCACTCCATTGCTTAGATCTCTGCATACCCTGAGACTGGGGTCTGTTTCCCCTGGGTCTAGTTTGAGATGGCCTTGTGGGAGCTGGAAAGAACCAATGTTTTGAGCGGCAATGCCTGCTCAATCTAGGAGGCTGTGTTTGCAAGAAATCTTTGATTCTCTGCATAGATTTAGCCTTTTCTTCCATCTTTTTTTAGAACCTCTTTTGCTCTGGTGCCAAACAGATTGTCCTTGTTCAAAGGAGTGGCTAGTAATTTTGATTGGACATGGTCTGGCAAGGTCTGCTCCTTAAGCCAAGCATGCCTTCTAAGTATAGAACCAGTGACTGCTGCCCTTCAAGATGCTTCTAGGGTGTCAAAACCGCATTGCAAAGTATGCTTGCTGACTTTGGCTTGCAGAATGCATAAGCTCTTGTTATTCTTTATTTTCTGCACAGTCTGTAAAGGTAGCTAATTTTTGCTTAAGTTCCATAATAGGTTGCTGGTATTTCAACATGTGAAACTGGCAAGGTGTATACTTTCTTTCCCCATCTGTCTAAAGCTCTGAAATCCCTGTCCAAAGGAGTGGGATTCTTAGCTGTAGTTACTTTTATACCTTTAGGCCCTGGGAATGACCTTTGGGTCAGCAGTAGGATTTTTGAAAAGAAATTTGAGAGTCAGGGACTCTGTAGTACCTGTCTGGTTTTCTTGAAGCAGGGGGTAGAGTATCAGGAGTTAGACTTGATTCCATAAAAACATCATCCACAACATCCAGAACTGGAGGTATTGCCAAAGGTCTATGTTGTGGCAAACCTAGAAATTCTCTGAGTCACTTTTTGGACTGAAGTTAGTCTTGGCATTCCCAGTGGAAATGCTCTCAAAGTATGTAGGATTTCACCAAAAGAAAAATCCTCTGGAGGGGAAGCAGAAGAAATGGATTCCTCTGCATCTGAAGCCTCATAAGCAGATAAAGACATGTCTTTATATTCAGAAAAGTACAGTTTTGTACCTACCATAAATGTAGATGTCCGATAGGAATGCATCTGCAGTCCTAACAAATGGGTTGTCCTGTCGTCAGGCAGCCCCTCGGTCGGCCGGATTCCAAAGTCTGGGTCTGGCTTCGGCTGGAGTCGCACTTCACCCGACGTCATAGCTGCAGTTATTCGGGTATAAAGGCATCAGCCGACGCCATTTTTCTCAGTGTTTCTTGCCCCAGATGCCAGGTGCCCTCTTGGAAGGCTAAATTTGGATAAATGCCAATGATTCCAAATAATAGAGAGTAAACACAAATAATAAGCATGTATGTACATATATACAAACAAATACACCATAATAGATCCCCCCCAGCTAGCTATAAGGTGGGTAAATACCCTAGGAGTACCACAGAGGGAAGGCGGGTAATCCTGACTGCAGATGCATTCCTATCGGACATCTACATTTATGGTAGGTACAAAACTGTACTATGTCCTTCAAGGATGCATCTGCAGTCCTAACAAATGGGTAGAATACCATAGCCAAACTAGGGGAGGAGGTAACAGGATAGTTTATGGTGTAGATAGAATCCCTTGCAGAACAGCAGAGACAAAACCTGCTCGGGATCTAGAGTATAAAGGTAAATTATAATGCTTGGCAAATGTATGCACGGAGGTCCAAGTAGCAGCCTCTATAATGTCCATGGTAGCCACTCCTCTTAAGAAGGCTGTGGTAGTGGCTGTGGCCCTTGTAGAGTGAGGCCTGATGTTTTCTGGAGTTTTCTTCCCATGATTAGAGTAACAAAATCTAATGCAATTTCCTATCCACTTTGAGATTGTCTGTTTTGAAATTGCTTTTCCTTCCCTTCCTGGTGCATATGCTACCAGTAGCTGGTCAGTTTTTCTGTTGCTCTTGGTTCTGTCCAGGTAGTAGCGTAACTGTCTGTGTACATCCAAGGTATGTAGCAGTCTTTCTCCCCTATTCTGTGGGTTGGGAAAGAAAGTAGGTAGGTGGATAGCCTGGTTTAAAGACACTCTGGATACCACCTTAGGCATAAATGAAGGATTTGTTCTCATGGACACTCTGTCTTGATGGAAGATCAGGAAGGGTTGTACTGCCATTAATGCCTGTAGTTCAGAAACCCTTCTTGCTGAAGTGATTGCTAGCAGGAAAGCAGTTTTCCAGGATAAGTATTGCATCTCTGCTGTTGCTGCTGGCTCGAAAGGAGGAAGTGTCAATTTTTCTAGCACAAAGTTCAAGTCCCAAGCTGGCAATGGTGGTTTCCTGGGAGGTTTTACATTTTTGATTCCCCTCAGAAACTGTCTGAGCAAAGGGTGTGAGAAGACTGGAGGATCCAAGCTGCATTCTGCTGAAATAGCTGATGCATGTATCTTTATGGAAGAATAGGACAGGCCTGAGTGTAAAAGTTCTGCCAAGTATTCCAGGATGCTGGCTATGTTTACCAGTGACACATCCTCTCCCCTTGCAGTACTCCAAATGTTATATCATTTCCATTTTGCTGCATAATTCTTTCTCGTTGAGGGCCTGCGAGCCTCACGTATAATGTCTTTAACCCTTTGTGATAACTGTGGGTTAATTGATCTCATGCAATGTTCCAGGCAGTCAGTTGCAGGGTTTTCAGGTTTGGATGCAGGTTGCTGTAGTTGTTCTGTGTTAACAGTAATGGAACCAGGGGTAGTGTCCATATTTGTTCCCGTGACAAGCTCCTTAGTAATGGGTACCAATGTTGCCTTGGCCAGTCTGGAACTATCAGAATGACCTTTGGACGGTCCTCTTTGATCTTGAGAAGCACCTTGTGCATCAAAGGAAGAGGTGAGAATGCATATGCTGTCAGGTTCCTCCAACTGAAAGATAGGGAGTCCACTTTCCAAGCTAGTGGGTGGTACGTCCTTGTGCAGAATTTCTTTAGCTGGTGATTGTGTGGGGATGCAAATAAGTCTATTTCTGGGAGTCCCCATTTTCTTGTAATGGTTTTGAAGATGTCCGGATGCAGCATCCATTCGTGGGCATCCGTGGTAGTCCTGCTTAGTATGTCTGCTAGTATGTTTTCTTTCCCTGGTACAAAAATTGCCTGTAACTGAATGTTGTAGCTCAGAGCCACATTCCATAAGTCCAGTGCCATTCGGCATAGAGGGTATGAATGGGTGCCTCCCTGTTTGTTGATGTACCACATCACTGTGGTGTTGTCTGTCCTTATCAACTGGCCTTCTTGGAGTAATGGTCTGAATGTCTGGATTGCCAATTTCACTGCCAGCATTTCCTTTAGATTTATGTGCAGGTGTAAAGTACAGTTTTGTACCTACCATAAATGTAGATGTCCGAACTGGATAGCATCTGCAGTCATAACAACTGGGTTGTCCTGTCGTCAGGCAGCCCTTCAGTCGGCCGGATTCCAAAGTCCGGGTCCGGCTTCGGCTGATGTCGCACTTCACCCGACGTCATCTCTGCTGGTCTCCGGGTATAAAGGCATCAGCCGACGCCATTTTCTTCAGTGTTTCTTGCCCCAGATGCCAGTTGCCCTTCCTGGAAGGCTAATTTTTGGATAAATGCCAATGTTTCCAAAAGGATATAAGGCAAACTCAGAAAATAAGCATGTATGTACATATATACAAACAAATACACCATAAGAGACTCCCCCCACTAGCTAGCTATTAGGAGGGTAAATACCCTAGGAGTACCACAGAGGGATGGAGGAGGGTAATCCTGACTGCAGATGCTATCCAGTTCGGACATCTACATTTATGGTAGGTACAAAACTGTACTATGTCCTTCATGGATGCATCTGCAGTCATAACTGGGTAGAATACCATAGCCAACTAAGGGGGGAGGAAAAAATAGATTATGGTGTGGTTAGGATCCCTTGCAGCACAGCAGTGGCAAACCCTGCTCGGGATCTGGAATACAAAGGTAAGTTATAATGCTTGGCAAATGTATGCACGGAGGTCCAAGTAGCCGCCTCAATAATATCCTTGGTTGCTACTCCTCGTAAGAAGGCTGTGGTAGTGGCTGTTGCCCTTGTAGAATGAGGCCTTATGTTCTGTGGAATTGGTTTTCCATGGAAGGAGTAACAGAATCGTATGCAATTTCCTATCCATTTGGAGATTGTCTGTTTGGAAATAGCTTTTCCTTCCCTTCCTGTTGCATAGGCTACAAAAAGCTGGTCAGTTTTTCTGCTACTTTTGTTCTGTCCAGGTAGTAGTAACTGTCTATGTACATCCAAGGAATGCAGCATTCTTTCCCTCTGTTTTGTGGGTTGGGAAAGAAGGTAGGTAGGTGGATTGCCTGGTTTAAAGACACTCTGGATATCACCTTAGGCATAAAGGTAGGATTAGTCCTCATGGACACTCTATCTTGGTGGAAGATTAGGAAGGGCTGTACTGCCATTAGGGCCTGAAGTTCAGAGACCCTCCTTGCTGAGGTTATTGCCAGTAGGAAAGCAGTTTTCCACGATAGATGCTGTAGGTCCGCTGTAGCAGCTGGTTCAAAGGGTGCGAGTGTCAATTTTTCTAGCACAAAGTTCAAATCCCAAGCTGGCAATGGTGGTTTCCTTGGAGGTTTTACATTCTTGATTCCTCTGAGGAACTGCCTGAGTAAAGGATGCGAAAAGACAGGTGGATCAAAGCTGTATTCTGCTGAAATAGCTGATGCATGTATCTTGATGGAGAAGTAGGAGAGGCCTGTATGTAGAAGCTCTGCCAGATACTCCAGGATGTTAGCCATATCTATAATTGACACATCTTTTCCTCTTTCATTGCTCCAAATGACAAACCTTTTCCATTTTCCTGCATAGTTCCTTCTTGTTGAAGGTCTGCGGGCTTCAAGGATAATGTCTTTAACCCTTTGGGAAAGTTCTGGGTTAGTTGTTGCTATGTGATGTTCCATGCAGTCAGTTGCAACATTTTTAGGCTTGGATGCATGATGCTGTAGTTGTTCTGAGTTAACATCAAAGGCATCAGGGTATTGGCCACATGTTGTCCCGAGACATGCTCCTCAGCAATGGGTACCAGTGTTGTCTTGGCCAGTTTGGAGCTATCAGGGTTATCCTTGGACGTTCCTCCTTGATTTTTAGTAATACCTTGTGTATCAAGGGAAGAGGTGGAAATGCATATGCTGTTAGACCTTTCCAGCTGAAGGAGAGCGAATCCACTTTCCATGCAAGTGGGTGGAATGTCCTCGTGCAGAATTTTTGAGCTGGTGATTGAGAGGGGAAGCGAATAGATCTATCTGTGGTTTTCCCCATTTCTTTGAGATGGTCTTGAAGATGTCCGGATGTAGCATCCATTCGTGGGCATCCGATGTGGTTCTGCTCAATATGTCTGCTAGAGTATTGTCCTTTCCCGGTACAAATATTGCCTGTAACTGGATGTTGTAGCTGAGTGCCAGGTTCCAAAGCTCCAAAGTCATTCTGCATAGTGGGTATGAATGAGTGCCTCCCTGCTTGTTGATGTACCACATGACTGTGGTGTTGTCTGTCCTTATCATCAAATGGCCCTCTTTGAGAAATGGTCTGAAATTTTGGATTGCCAGTTTTACTGCCAGCATTTCTTTTAGGTTGATGTGCAGGTGGAGTTGATCCTGCATCCACAATCCTTGTACGCATTTGTCCAGCATGTGAGCCCCCCATCCTAGGTCTGAGGCGTCTGTTGTGATGGTCTGGCTTGCTTGATAGCTGTGAAAGGGTAGGCCTGGGTTTGACTGGCATGCTTGTGCCCACCATCGAACTCCTGTTTTAGGCATGGGATTAGTGGAATTTCTGCTTCTAGGCTGTGCCTGTGTTGGGACCATAAATTCCTTAGGTACCACTGTAGTTTTCTCATATGTAGTCTGGCATGTGGAACCAAGATTATGCATGATGCCATGTAGCCCAAGGCCTGCAGGACTTTTCTTGCTGTTAACTTGTTCTGTCTTGTTAGAGCCAAGAAATAAAGAGGGAGTTCTTTTTGTTTTTCTGCGGTTAGGAATGCCATTTGTTTTACAGTGTCTAATTCCGCGCCCAGGAATGTCCTTGTTTGGGATGGTATCAGCCTTGACTTTTGTAAAATTGACTGTGTATCCCAGTGCTTGTAGCAAGTGAATGACCCTTTGTAAATCTGTTGTCAGCTTGCTTTTGTTGTCCCCTTGTAGCAGGCAGTCGACCAAGTATGGGTAAATTTGGATTCCCTGTAGTCTGCAGTGGGCGATTACTGATGCCAGGCATTTTGTGAATACTCTGGGCGCAGTAGATAAGCCAAAGAGCAATGCTGAAAATTGATAATGCTCTGATCCTGCAAGAAATCTGAGGTATCTTCTGCAAATTGGTCGAATGGGGACGTGCAGGTATGCCTCCTTGAGATCTAGAGTTACCAGCCAACACTCCTTGCCCAGCATGGGAAGAAGTTGCTGTAGGGTCAGCATTTTGAATTTTGGGACAATGATGTAGGTATTTAAGGTGGACAGGTCGAGAATAGGTCTCCAACTTTTTCCTTTCATGGAAGTAGGAATAGTCTGGAGTAAAATCCTTTGCCTTGATCTGTTTTTGGCACACTTTCCACAGCTCTCATTTTGTTAATTGCATTATCTGCTGTAGAGCTTCTGTTTTTTGATTTGGAGGCAGGTTTGGCATTCCTCTTTTGACTGGTAAAGTGTGAAAGTGGAACCGGTAACCTTGGTCTATGGTTTGCAAAATCCACTTGTCTTTTGTGATGTAGTGCCAGTTTTTCACAAATAAGCTTAATTTTCCGCCTAATGGAGCTGTTATTTGTTCCCTGGTAGGCGGATGTAGGGTTAAGTCACTGTGATTGTGCTGTTGTAGTGGTAGTGGCTGTGTCTGTGCCTCTGTTATTACCTTGCCAGTGTCGTCCTCTGTAGGCACCTCCTCTGGATTGGTTTCTGCCTCTGGAACGTCTATTCCTGCCCCTTTGGGATCTTGTGGAGTCAGGAAAGGACCAATTTTGGCAGGCCAGTTCCTGCTAAACCTTGGGGCTGAACCTGCAAGAAATCTTTAACCGTTTGAACAGATTTTGCCTTTTCTTCCATTTTCTTCATTACCTGCTGGGCAGGTGTACCAAACAAACTGGTCTTATCCATAGGAGCATCTAATAACTTAGCTTTAACATGATCCGGTAAGACTTGCTCCTTCAGCCATGCATGTCTTCTTATCACTGTGCCAGTCATGGCTGATCTAAATGAAGCCTCCAGTGCATCATAGCCACATTTTAAGGAATGGTTACTAACCTGTTGTATGTTATTTACCATTTCTAATACATATTTCTTATCTATAGAGTCATCAGAGGATAGTTTTTTAGTTAACTGATCAAGCATAAACTCTTGGTATTGTATCATGTGAAACTGACAGTTTAAAGCTCTAGCTGAGAGAGTAGCTGAGGTATAAACTTTTTTGCCCCATCTGTCTAAAGACCTGGCTTCCCTTTCAGAAGGAATAGGGTTTTTTGCTGTGGTCGAGGCTACTGCCTTAGGCCCCTGGGATATAGTTTCGCGGTCTGCAAGTGGGGCCTTGTATAGGTGATGATGAGTGTCTGGAACCCTGTAAAATCTGTCTGGTTTTGCAGGGGCTGGAGGTAAGGAATCTGGTGCAGAGCAGACATCATTAAAGGCATCGCCCACAACAGAGAGGACAGGAGGTATAGCTAAGGGCCTGTGTTGTGGAAGGTGCAAAAAAGTCCTAAGTCTTTTTCTGGAATCTGAGAAATCCTGTTGCTGCCATTGGAATTGTTCTCGCATGGCATGTAAGGTTTCCCCAAAGGAGAATTCTTCTGGTGGAGAAGCAGCTGGAATGGATTCTTCAGCATCTGAGTCTTCATAATTGGAGAAAGGAGCCTCTGGCTGGTCTGTAATATCTGAGTCATCCGCAGAATCATCAGAGGACACAGGCTCGTGGGGCTCTGCCCTAGGTCTCTTCTCTGGGGTCTGATTGGCCCTGTCTGGGTGAGATTGAGATCCCCTAATTAAGGATATTAAATCTTCTGCCAGAGTAAGCATTTGTGAACTAGAAGAAGGCCTGGTTGAAGGGGGTTTAACAGGCACTGATTTAGTAGACTTGGCTGCTTAAGCCCTGGCAAAGGCCTTAATGGACATGGCTGCAGGAGGCCTAGCAGCACCACGTGCTGGGGTAGAGACATCCAAAGGGATGGTGTCTGATAATTCACTAGAAACCACTGTAGAAGGTAAAATTTCAGAGGCCGATTCAAGCAAGGTAGCAGGAACCTCAGAAGTAGTCAAAGATTCAGCTGTGCTTTGATCAGTTTTCTCGGTTTCGGCCGAAACCGAGACACTTCCATGTTTGCTTAACCATGGTTTCGGCGAAACCGTGGACCGCGATGTCGGTCTTTTTCTTTGCGCTTAACTATTTGGGTAGTCGGAGGATCCGACGGCATAATGTACGCAAAATCTGAACCGAAAAACTGTTCAGCAAACTCCGACCGACGCCTAAGCGTTCGTCGGTTGAAGGAAGCACAGGCCGAACAGGCTGCTACGTCGTGGTCTGGGCCTAAACAAGGCAAACAGTAAGAGTGGAAATCTTTATGAGGTATTTGTTTCCCACAAGTTAAACAGTTATTGACTTTTTCTGACATCGGCTGAGGCAAGAAAGAGTCACCAACGGGGTACTTAGCTTTTAGAAGTCTTCGAAGTAGTATTCGGTAGTAGTAATCTCTGGATCCAACCGACCGGCACTTGCAAACAGCTTCTGCTTCGGGCGCCACGCGGTAAGAAAGACTGGAGAAAATGGCGTCGGCTGATGCCTTTATACCCGGAGACCAGCAGAGATGACGTCGGGTGAAGTGCGACATCAGCCGAAGCCGGACCCGGACTTTGGAATCCGGCCGACTGAAGGGCTGCCTGACGACAGGACAACCCAGTTGTTATGACTGCAGATGCATCCATGAAGGACATCTGGTCTTGAGTCCATAAGCCTTGTATGCGCTTGTCCAGCATGTGGGCCCCCCATCCGAGGTCTGAGGCGTCCGTTGTGATGGTTTGGCTTGGTCGAGTGCTTTTGAAGGGCAATCCTGTGTTTGACTGGCAGGCCTGAGCCCACCATAGGAACTCTCGCTTTAAGCATGGGATTATTGGAATTTTGGTTTCTAGGCTGTGCTTGTGTTGAGACCATAAATTCTTTAGGTACCACTGTAGTTTTCTCATGTGTAGTCTGGCATGATGTACCAGGATTATGCAGGATGCCATGAAGCCCAGGGCTTGTAGTACTTTTCTTGCTGTAAGATGACTCTGCTTTGTCAATGCCAAGAAGTAGAGTGGTAGTTGTTCCTGTTTTTCTATGGTTAAGAATGCCATTTGTTTTGTTGTGTCCAGTTCTGCACCCAAAAAGGTTATTCTTTGGGATGGTATCAGTCTTGACTTTTTTTATGTTGACTGTGTATCCCAGGGCTTGTAGCAGGTAAATGACTCTTTGTAAGTCTTCTGTTAACTTGTTGGTGCTGTCCGCTTGTATCAGGCAGTCGTCCAGGTATGGGTAAATTTGTATTCCCTGAAGCCTGCAATGGGCAATTACTGATGCCAGGCATTTCGTGAATACTCTGGGCGCAGTAGATAAGCCAAAGGGCAATGCTGAGAATTGATAATGCTCTGATCCTGCAAGAAATCTGAGGTATCTTCTGCAAATTGGTCGAATGGGGACGTACAGGTATGCCTCCTTGAGATCTAGAGTTACCAGCCAAGACTCCTTGCCCAGCATGGGAAGAAGCTGCTGTAGAGTCAGCATTTTGAATTTTGGAACAATGAGGAATGTGTTTAAAGCGGACAGGTCGAGAATAGGCCTCCATTTGCTCCCTTTTCTTGGTACCAGGAAGAGTCTGGAGTAAAATCCCTTTCCTTGTTCCACAGATGGTACCTTTTCCACGGCTCTCATCCTTAATAAATGAGATATTTGTTGTAGAGCTTCTGCCTTTTGAGTTGGAGGTAGGTTTGGCATTCCTTTCTTTGCTGGAAGAGTATGGAAATGAAACCTGTAACCTTGGTCTATGGTTTGTAAAATCCACTTGTCCCTTGTGATGTAATGCCAGTTTTTTGAAAATAAGGCTAGCTTCCCGCCTAAGGGTGCTTCTAGTTGTTCCCTGGTAGGCGGTGCTAGAGCCAAGTCACTGTGTTTGTCCTGTTGCAGTGGTGGTGGCTGTGTCTGTGCCTCGGTTGTTACCCTGCCACTGGCGGCCCCGGTAGGCACCTCTGGACTGATTTCTGCCTCTTGATCTCCTATTCCTGCCTCTTTGTGCCTTAGAGGAGTCTGGAAAGGACCAATTCTTGGAGGGCCAGTTCCGGCTAAACCTTGGAGGTTGGACCTGTAGGAAATCTTTCACTGTTTGAACAGATTTTGCCTTCTCCTCCATCTTCTTCAGTACCTGTTGTGCAGGAGAACCAAATAAATTGGCCTTGTCCATGGGCGCATCTAATAACTTTGATTTGACGTGGTCAGGTAAGGCCTGCTCTTTCAACCAGGCATGCCTTCTGATAACTGTGCCTGTCATGGCTGATCTAAAGGAAGCCTCCAGTGCATCATAGCCGCATTTTAAAGAATGGTTACTAACTTGTTGAATGTTATGTACCATCTCCTGAACATACTTCTTATCAAAAGGTTCATCAGAGGACAGTTTTTTAGTTAACTGGTCTAGCATAAATTCTTGATATTGTATCATGTGAAACTGACAGTTCAAAGCCCTGGCTGACAAAGTAGCTGAAGTGTAAACTTTTTTACCCCATCTCTCTAAGGACCTGGATTCCCTTTCAGAGGGGAGGGGGTTTTTAGCAGAGGTAGAAGCTACAGCCTTAGGACCCTGGGAGATAGTCTCGGGATCTGCAAAAGGAGCCTTGTATAAATAGTAATGTGTGTCTGGAACCCTGTAGTACCTGTCGGGCTTAGCAGGGGCCGGAGGTAAAGAATCAGGAGCAGTGCAAGCATCATTAAATGCATCATCTACAACAGAGAGAACTGGAGGTATAGCTAAAGGCCTGTGTTGAGGTAAATGCAAAAAAGTTCTAAGCCTTTTTCTGGAGTCTGAAAAATCTTGGCCCTGCCACTGAAATTGTTCCCTCATGGCATGCAAGGTTTCCCCAAAGGAAAATTCCTCAGGAGGAGAGGCAGAAGGAATGGACTCTTCAGCATCAGAGTCTTCGTAAGGGGAATAAGAAGCCTCTGGAGGGTCTGCATTGTCTGAATCATCAGAGGAATCATCAGTGGACACTGGCTCAGGTGGCTCTGCTCTAGGCCTCTTCTGAGGAGGAGGATGAGAGGCCCTGTCTGGATGAGGCTGGGATCCCCGGATTAAAGTAATAAGATCCTCTGCCAGAGAAAGCATTTGAGAACTGGAATTGGGCCTGGGAGTAGGGCCTTAACAGTTGCAGTCTTGGTAGCTTTAGCTGCTTTAGCTCTGGCAAAGGCCTTAATGGACATGGCTGCAGGAGGCCTAGCAGCTCCACGTGCAGGAGTAGAAACATCCAAGGGAATAGTGTCCAATAATTCCTGAGAAAAGTACAGTTTTGTACCTACCATAAATGTAGATGTCCGAACTGGATAGCATCTGCAGTCATAACAAGTGGGTTGTCCTTTCCAAAGTCCGGGTCCGCTGATGTCGCCTCCACCCGGCGTCATCTCTGTTGGTCTTCGGTATAAAAGCATCAGCATTTTCCTCAGTGTTTCTTGCCCCAGATGCCAGTAGCCCTCTTGCAGGCTAAAAATTTGGATAGATGCCAATGTTTCCAAATAGATAGAGGTAAACACAACAATAAGCATATATGTACATATATACAAACAAATACACCATAAAAGACTCCCCAACAGCTAGCTATTAGGAGGGTAAACACCCTAGGAGTACCACAGAGGGAAGGAGGGAGGGTAATCCTGACTGCAGATGCTATCCAGTTCGGACATCTACATTTATGGTAGGTACAAAACTGTACTATGTCCTTCATGGATGCATCAGCCAACTAGGGAGGAGGATAAAGTAGATTATGGTGTGTTTAGGATCCCTTGCAGTACAGCAGTGGCAAACCCTGCTCGGGATCTGGAATATAGAGGCAAATTATAATGCTTGGCAAATGTATGCACGGAGGTCCAAGTAGCCGCCTCAATAATGTCTTTGGTTGCGGCTGTGGTAGTGGCTGTTGCCCTTGTAGAATGAGGTCTTATGTTCTGTGGAATTGGTTTTCCATGGAAGGAGTAACAGTATCGTATGCAATTTCCTATCCATTTGGAGATTGTCTGTTTGGAAATAGCTTTTCCTTCCCTTCCTGTTGCATAGGCTACAAAAGTTGGTCAGTCTTTCTGCTATTTTTGTTCTGTCCAAGTAGTAGCGTAGCTGTCTATGTACATCAAGGTATGCAGTATTCTTTCCCCTCTGTTTTGTGGGTTGGGAAAGAAGGTAGGTGGATTGCCTGGTTTAAAGACACTCTGGATACCACCTTGGGCATAAATGTAGGATTAGTCCTCATGGACACTCTATCTTGGTGGAAGATTAGGAAGGGTTGCACTGCCATTAAGGCCTGTAGTTCTGAAACCCTCCTTGCTGAAGTAATTGCCAGTAGGAAACCAGTTTTCCATGACAGGTGTTGTAGGTCTGCTGTTGCTGCTGGTTCAAAGGGTGATAGTGTCAACTTTTCTAGCACAAAGTTTAAATCCCAAGCTGGTAATGGTGGAAGTTTACATTCTTGATTCCTCTGAGGAACTGCCTGAGCGAAAAAACAGGTGGATCAAAGCTGTATTCTGCTGAAAAAGCTGATGCATGTATCTTGATGGAGGAGTAGGACAGGCCTGAATGAAGAAGTTCGGCCAGATACTCCAGAATGTTAGGCATATCTATGTTTGACACATCTTTTCCTCTTTCCGTACTCCAAATGACAAACCTTTTCCATTTCCAGCATAGTTCCTTCTTGTTGAAGGTCTGCGTGCTTCAAGAATAATGTCTTTAACTCTTTGGGAAAGTTCTGGATTAGCTGCTGCTATGTGATGTTCCATGCAGTCAGTTGCAGCGTTTTAGGTTTGGATGTATGATGCTGTAGTTGTTCTGAGTTAACATCAAAGCGTCAGGGTATTGGCCACATATTGTTCCGAGACATGCTCTTCAGTAGTGGGTACCAGTGTTGTCTTGGCCAGTTTGGAGCTATCAGGATTATCCTTGGACGTTCTTCCTTGATTTTTAGTAGTACCTTGTGTATCAAAGGAAGAGGTGGGAATGCATATGCTGTTAGGCCTTTCCAGTTGAAGGAGAGTGAGTCCACTTTCCATGCTAGTGGGTGGAATGTCCTTGTGCAGAATTTTTGAGCTGGTGATTGAGAGGTGATGCGATAGGTCTATCTGTGGCATTCCCCATTTCTTGAGATGGTCTTGAAGATGTCGGTGCAGCTTCCATTCGTGGGCATCCGGTGGTTCTGCTTAATATGTCTGCTAGAGTATTGTCTTTCCCTGGTACAAATATTGCCTGTAACTGAATGTTGTAGCTGAGTGCCAGGGTCCACAGCTCAAGGTCATTCTGCATAGGGGTATGAATGAGTGCCTCCCTGTTTGTTGATGTACCACATGACTGTGGTGTTGTCTGTCCTTATCATCAACTGGCCCTCTTTGAGAAATGGTTTGAACTTTTGGATTGCCAGTTTTACTGCCAGCATTTCTTTTAGATTGATGTGCAGGTGAAGTTGATCCTGTGTCCACAATCCTTGCGCATTTGTCCAGCATGTGGGCCCCCATCCTAGGTCTGAAGCGTCTGTTGTGATGGTCTGGCTTGGTTGACATCTGCGAGGGTAGGCCTGGGTTTGACTGGCATGCCTGAGCCCACCATAGGAACTCCTGTTTTAAGCATGGAATTAGTGGGATTTCTGTTTCTAGACTGTGTCTGTGTTGGGACCATAAATTCTTTAGGTACCACTGTAGTTTCCTCATATGTAGTCTGGCAAATGGGACCAAGATTATGCATGATGCCATGAAGCCCAAGGCCTGCAGAACCTTTCTTGCTGTTAACTTGTTCAGTTTTGTTAGTGCCAAGAAGTAAAGAGGAAGTTCTTTTTGTTTTTCTGTAGTCAGGAATGCCATTTGTTGTACTGTGTCCAATTAGAATGTCCTTGTTTGGGATGGTATCAGCCTTGACTTTTGTAAATTGACTGTGTATCCCAGTCCTTGTAGCAAGTAAATGACCCTTTGTAAATCTGTTGTCAGCTTGCTTTTGTTGTCCCCTTGTAGCAGGCAGTCGTCCAGGTATGGGTAAATTTGAATTCCTGTAGTCTGCAATGGGCGATTACTGATGCCAGGCATTTTGTGAATACTCTGGGCAGTAGATAAGCCAAAGGGCAATGCTGAGAATTGATAGTGCTCTGATCCTGCAAGAAATCTGAGGTATCTTCTGCAGATTGGTCGAATGGGGACGTGCAGGTATGCCTCCTTGAGATCTAGAGTTACCAGCCAAGACTCCTTGCCCAGCATGGGAAGAAGTTGCTGTAGGGTCAGCATTTTGAATTTTGGGACAATGATGTATGTATTTAAGGTGGACAGGTAATTGGTCTCCAACTTTTTCCTTTCTTGGAACTAGGAATAGTCTGGAGTAGAACCCCTTTCCTTGTTCTGCTGTTGGCACTCTTTCCACAGCTCTCATGTTTGCTAACTCCATTATCTGGCGTAGAGCCTCTGTTTTTTGATTTGGAGGTAGATTTGGCATTCCTCTTTTGACTGGTAAAGTGTGGAAGTGAAACCGGTAACCTTGATCTATGGTTTGTAAAATCCACTTGTCTTTTGTTATGTAGTGCCAGTTCTTTGAAAATAAGGTTAACTTTCCGCCTAGAGGAGCTGCTATTTGTTCCCTGGTAGGCGGTTAGGATTAAGTCACTGTGGTTGTGCTGATGTAGTGGTAGTGGCTGTGTCTGTGCCTCTGTTGTTACCTTGCCACTGTCGTCCTCTGTAGGCACCTCCTCTGGATTGGTTTCTGCCTCTGGATCGTCTATTCCTGCCCTTTGAAATTTTGTGGAGTCAGGAAAGGACCAATTTTGGCAGGCCAGTTCCTGCTAAACCTTGGGGTTGAACCTGCAAGAAATCTTTAACAGTTTGAACAGATTTTGCCTTTTCTTCCATTTTCTTCATAACCTGCTGGGCAGGTGTACCAAACAAACTTGTCTTGTCCATAGGAGCATCTAGCAACTTAGCTTTAACATGATCCGGTAAAGCTTGTTCCTTTAGCCATGCATGCCTTCTTATCACTGTGCCTGTCATGGCTGATCTAAATGAAGCCTCCAGTGCATCATAGCCACATTTTAAGGAATGGTTGCTAACCTGTTGTATGTTATTTACCATCTCTAATACATATTTCTTATCAAGAGATTCATCAGTGGTTAGTTTTTAGTTAACTGATCAAGCATAAACTCTTGGTATTGTATCATGTGAAACTGACAGTTTAAAGCTCTAGCTGAGAGAGTAGCTGAAGTGTAGACCTTTTTACCCCATCTGTCTAGTGACCTTGCTTCCCTTTCAGAAGGAATAGGGTTTTAGCTGTGGTCATGCTACTGCCTTGGGACCCTGGGATATAGTTTCTGGGTCTGCAAGTGGGGCCTTGTAAAGGTGGTGATGAGTATCTGGCACCCTGTAAAATCTGTCTGGTTTGGCAGGGGCTGGGGTAAAGAATCTGGAGCTGAGCAAACATCATTGAAAGCATCATCCACCACAGAGAGAACAGGAGGTATAGCTAAGGGCCTGTGCTGTGGGAGGTGCAGAAAGGTCCTAAGTCTTTTCTGGAGTCTGAAAAATCCTGTTGTTGCCATTGGAACTGTTCTGCATGGCATGCAAGGTTTCCCCAAAGGAGAATTCTTCTGGTGGGAAGCAGATGGAATGGATTCTTCAGCATCAGAATCTTCAAAATTGGAGAAGGGAGCCTCAGGCTGGTCAGTTATGTCTGATTCATCAGCAGAATCATCAGAAGACACTGGCTCAGGGGGCTCTGGCCTAGGTCTCTTCTCTGGGGGCTGAGAGGCCCTGTCTGGGTGAGATTGAGATCCTCTAATTAAAGAAATTAAATCTTCTGCCAAAGAAAGCATTTGAGAACTAGAAGAGGGCCTGGATGTGGGCGTTTAACAGGCACTGTTTTAGTAGTCTTGGCTGCTTTAGCCCTGGCGAAGGCCTTAATGGACATGGCAGCTGGAGGCCTAGCAGCACCACGTGCTGGGGTAGAGACATCCAAGGGATGGTGGCTGATAAGTCAACCACCGTAGTGGGTAAAATTTCTGAGGTCGATTCAAGAGTTGTAGCAGGGGCCTCAGTTGTAAGAATAGGTTCAGCTGTACTTTGAGCAGTTTTCTCGGTTTCGCGAAACCGAGACACTCTGTTTGCTTTACCGTGGTTTCGGCGAAACCGCGGAGTCGGTCTTTATCTTTGCGTTTTTGGGGTAGTCGGAGGATCCGGCGGCATAATGTAAATCAGAACCGAAAAACTGTTCTGCAAACTCCGACCGGCGCCTAAGCGGTTGAAAGAGGCACAGGCGAACAGGCTGCTACGTCGTGGGCTGGGCCTAAACAAGGCAGACAGTAAGAGTGGAAATCTTTATGAGGTATTTGTTTCCCACAGGTTAAACAATTGTTAACTTTTCTGACATCGGCTGAGGCAAGAAAGAGTCCCCAGCGGGTACTTAGCTTTAGAAGTCTTGAGTAGTATTCGGTAGAAGTAATCTCTGGATCCGACCGACCGGCACTTGCGAACAGCTTCTGCCAAGAAAGACTGAGGAAAATGGCGTCGGCTGATGCTTTTATACCGAAGACCAACAGAGATGGCGTCGGGTGGAGTGCGACATCAGCGAAGCGGACCCGGACTTTGGAATCCGGCCGACTGCAGGGCTGCCTGACGACAGGACAACCCACTTGTTATGACTGCAGATGCATCCATGAAGGACATCCACAACAGCAGGTTGGATTTCTGAAGGCGATTCTACCAGGCTAGAAGAGGCCTCGGTGGAAGGCATGGATTCGGCTGAAGCAAGGACCGCTTGCTCGGCTTCGGCCGAAACCGAGACACTCGCAGTTTGCTTAACCGCGGTTTCAGCCGAAACCACGGACCATGAGTGTCGGTCCTTTTCTTTGCGTTTTTTGGCCGTTTGTGTAGTCGGAGGATCCGACGGCATAATATACGCAAAATCAGAGCCGAAAAACTGCTCAGCAAACTCCGACCGATGTCAAAGCGTCCGTCGGTTAAAAGAAGCACAGGCTAGACAAGCTACTACGTCGTGGTCTGGGCCTAAGCAAGGTAAGCAGTAAGAGTGGAAATCTTTATGAGGTATTTGTTTCCCACAAGTTAAACAGTTATTCACTTTTTCTGACATCGGCTGAGGCAAGAAAGGGTCCCCAACGGGGTACTTAGCTTTTTAGAAGTCTTCGAAGTAGTATTCGGTAGTAGTAATCTCTGGATCTGACCGACCGGCACTTGCGAACAGCTTCTGCTTCGGGCGCCACGCGGCAAGAAAGACTGAGGAAAATGGCGTCGGCTGATGCCTTTATACCCGAATAACTGCAGCTATGACGTCGGGTGAAGTGCGACTCCAGCCGAAGCCAGACCCAGACTTTGGAATCCGGCCGACCGAGGGGCTGCCTGACGACAGGACAACCCATTTGTTAGGACTGCAGATGCATCCTTGAAGGACATCCTCAGAGTCGTCAGACTCTTGGTCTGCTAAAGCTGCTGGGGACAGATCTCTTTCTCTTAGCAGGAGGCGGCTGGCTTCTCCTGATCAGCATAATCAGGTCTTCTGCCATTTTAACCATAGACTTTAAATTATGAGATCCTTCTAGTTTCTTATTTGTTATAATAAGACATTTCCATCCTTACATAAACACATATCAGTACTTCAAGCATGGGCAACAAGGCCCATCCAGTTTTGCCAGAATACCATTCACTAGCTCATGTGGTACGTTCCCGGGTTGTTCTTAAAATATCCAAACCAATATTTGTACTGTTCCATTTTACCAGCCTGTTCCATACAGTGACCACTCTGCCAGTGAACCACTCAACACAACTTCCATTCCCACAGATATTTCCACAAAGGAAATCTGATGACTTTCTAGCACTTCCCCACAACCCCAAACATCCCTATAATCAGCTGTCTCCATATGCCCAAAACATCCGAACAATCTCACCTCCCAGACCACTGCAAAGGGCACTACACAAGACCAAGTGCTCTTAGTCTTTCACTATAACTCAGACTTCCTGTGCTTTTTTTTGTTCATCAAGAATCAGCTTAATGAGCTAAACTAAGTGTTGAAAGACCATCAATATGTGTACATGTGGTTTAAAACTGCCCTTTAATTATCTATATATTTTTTTAAAAACAAAACCTTCATTGCCAAGAATCATCTCTGAGGCCCCACAGAGCCATTAAGCATCGTCACACTGTCTCCGTTACCATAGCAACCTGGGAGCGTCTGTTTCTGTTAGTGTGTCTGTGTACTGCATATACCAGAGGCTCGTGATGCACCTGAAGCGAAGCTTCACTTCACTGCAACTTCAAGCCTAAATTCCCTCCCTTTCAGTGAGGCAGCAGCCAGGAAAACAACGGAGGGCAAACAGATAAAAAAAAAAAAAATTCCCAACAAGCCGTCACAACAAGAGATAACACATTCTTCCAGCCTTCCCACCTCTCACTCGGCAAATGTATAAGCAAACTATTCACTGCCAAAAGATCCCAAATTACAGATTTATCCACCCCCTTCCCCTGGATCCAGGCTTAAACACCAAATCTCTCTTCCTAATACACAACCATCAGTAAACCTTGACCACAAGCCCCAACTCGCAGCTTCCTGGAGACAAAAACAGCAACATACAACAGATGCCAGACACAGCTGCATCCACACACACACACACCATGTCAGGCTTAAACAGCACTCGAAGGTATGATACCTGCCATAATTGATATTAACTATGTTTAGACAGAATAATGACATTTGTACTAACAGCTTGCTACTTTTAAGCAGGATATACATGACATTTCTAAATCATACTTTAACTGAAGAAGGCATTAGTCTCCATGACAGCATTTTTTTTTTTCAAAACACTTGACTGTTACTATTATATATGATGTTAACTTGTTACATTTGACTCTGAACTCAGATGAATGGTACCTTGTTGAATTAATTACTTAAATTATTATAAGTAAAATCAATGAAAAATGAACAAGATAAGTATTCATCGAATTCAAGTAGGGGATTAGAAACTTCTATTTTTGTACTATATGTTGCTTTCTTTGGCTTATATATGGTGTAAATAGTAACCCATCTTGACTTACCTTTGTGAAAAATTATTGGACTCTAACATTCTGAATAAATCATTACGGTTTCTCAGTTGTTTAAGAAACCACCCTTTTTTTTACAATAAAAACAGATGACCAGTGATGTACCATATCAGTTGATTCTTTGAGAGATGTAGTTGTAAGAGTTATTTTTTTGGGACAGCTATCTTGGAATCAGTTTTTTGTTTATTCTTTCTAGCATCAGTCCAAGGATTTGTTTCTTTTATTCTTTTTAAGAGTAGGGGCCATCCATTTCATTTCTTCTAGGAAAGACACTGTGTTGGTGTTTTTGATGAATATAGCAGCTTCTTGTAAGTCATTAAAGGTTCTCATTCTCATTGGCAAAAATTATTTTTATCTTGGCTGGAAAGGCCAGCTGTGCTTTAATGTTTTGTTTCAACAGTTTTATTATTGGCCAAACTTTTTTCCTTTGTTCTAGTATTCTGGAAGAATAATCATGGTCTAAACTTACCAGACTTTGATTATATTTTAAAGGTGGCTTTCTCCAAGAAGATTTTAATATTAGTTCCTTGTCCAGAAATGAAAGAAATTTTATAACTACGGATTTCGGTGGAGTATTTGTTGTGTTAGAAGCAGGTTTCCTCAGTGCTCTATGTGCCCTTTCAATTCCAAATGAAAGTCCCTTTCAAGTCTAAAAATTCAGGAATCCAGGTTAAGAATGAAATAATGTCTTCTTTGGTGTTTTCAGGCAGACCAAAGATCCTTATGTTGTTTCTCCTTTCCCTGTTTCTAAGTCATCTATTTTGTTTTGCAGCCATGTAAATTCTTTTTGAAGTTCTTCCTCTGAGTCTTCCTTCAATGTCATTTAGAGAAGTCTCTACATGTTATTTTTGCATGGTGTTGCTGTAATAGTTCCTTAAGAGAGTATCAGTCTGTTTTTGAGAATTTAATTTGAGGTTTTCTGTCATTTTAAAGCCATCCATCTTCAAAGATAGTTCCTTAAGGTAGATATCAACTGCAGTTCTTTTTTCAAAGCAGCATCCGGATGACAATTCCTCGAGTTGTTCATATTCAGTGACTCAACATATCTCCAAGTTACTTGACAGGAACATTTTTGTACATCTCCACCAAACTGATATTTATGTAGTTTAGTAGTTTATCTACAGATTTCTGACATTTTAAACTTGAAAATAATAAAATGTTTCTCTATTATACTAGTTTATGGAGCTCTCAAAATTCACTGCTCTGTTGACCATCTAGGCTCCGCCCCTGGCATTGTTGCTGATTTGATAGTGTGAAGGGACACTGTTTGTGCCAAAGGGAATGATGAAGCATTTCTTTGCATTCAGTTTGAGACCATGACTAAGACACCAGTCGTTGGTCCATACAAGATCTTCCTTGAGTATACTGACATCATCTGGAGATTCAATAACTGCACCCAGTTTTGCAGTCTGCAAACTTGGTCAGCCACAGCCCTTTAGTTTTGACCTGAACTTCTGAGAAGTATATACCAAGCGGTAAGGGGCCTAGCACTGACCCCTGTGGCAGCCGGCTGAAAACAGGTCTGCCGGTTGATGTGGAATCACCCACTTTGATAGTGCGTGTCCGGTTTGTGAGCCAGTTAGCAAACCATCTTACAATGAAGGGGGTTTACATTCAGTTTACTAAGTTTATAAGTAATGCCCAAGTGTGAGATTGTGTTGAAAGCCATTCCCAAGTCAAGGTATGCGGACTGCAGACATCTGCCTTCATCAATGGCCCTGGTCACACTTTCGAAAAAATCCACAAGATTTTACAGGCAGTATCTGCCCTTGACAAAGCTGAATTGGACAGGATTCCAGGGTTTGAAGGTCGCCTATGTCTTTATTTATATGGTCCATAATGATACATTTCATAGTCTTACAGAGGAGGCTAGTCAAACTTATGGGTTTGTAATTCCCCAGGTCTGTTGATAGGCCACATTTGTGGAGGGGAATAACTGCTGTTCTCCACTTCGCAGGAACAAAGCCTGTGGTTAGACTATGATTGAAAAGGGTACTTAATGATGATGCTAGCTCATTTATTTAACCTGATTAGAAGACGGCCTGGGGTGCTGTCCGGTCCCATACAGGCTGTTTTTTTTTTTTTTTTTTTTGCCTTGGACAAGGCTTTGACAACCTGTTCTTCAGATATGTAGGGTGGAAGGGGGTGGGAGTTTGGTGCAATGTTTGTGATAGATTTGGAGGGGATAGGGGTGTGAAATTTTCCCCACATCCATCTGCTAGCAGGTTTGTTATCTCTGTGGGATCTGTGTGTGAAACCATTGGTCACTAGTTCTGCATATGCTTGGGTCCTACCTTTTAGGCTATGTATGTAGTTGTAAAAGGCCTTATGTTTTTTTTCTCAAACAGGCCCTTAAAAGATTTGACAAGGTGTCTTACTTGCCTGTTGAGGCTGAGGAGGGTGTGCTTTTTCATTGTCGGGGTCTCAACTTTTGTTTTCATGGACAGCAACTTTTTGCATTTACTGTAAAGTTTGTTGATGCTGAATGTCAACCATGGTGGCTTGTTTTTACTTTATCTCTGGCTTTGATTCTTTCTGGTACAGCTTAATCCAGGTGACAGTAAGATGACTTCAAGACAGCACATACGGTGCTTTACAATCAGCTAGTTATCCAAGTTAAGACCACAATTTCATATTTCAGAAATGAAATCGATCATGCTGTGATCATACATGACAAAAGTGGCAATGGTTAGGCAGCAGACACTGACATTAGAATATACAGCCAAGGTCTCAGTCTTAGAGTTGTCGAGTTTTAATGAATATCAGAAAATGAAAGTTACTAGCATTATGTAAGAACTTCAAAAAAAGGTCCATCCTCCAAAAGCAGCACGACTAATGGCTCAGGCATTGGGAATGTTCAGCAGATAAAACTTTCCTAGGCCGCTCAGTATCCTCTCTTTACTCCATAATGACTTATCTATGGGAAGATCTTATGGATAACAGTGGCACTAAATGAAAACTTATAACACATCCAGCTTACAATGTCTTACAAAGATGTTAATGGAGCATCAGGTAACAACTGCACATAAAATTCAGTGATGAATTCCTAAATGCTGTAGACTTAGGAATTGTTCTGGGGAAATGAGCCTCAAGTACCACAGGATATGATGAATCACAGAACCATTTACACAGGGTAAGCTTGGGGATTTCTGCCCAAACTTTATCTTTGAAGACAATAGAAACAACTGGCTGCCTTTGCAGATCATCCTCATCTTCAATGTAAAATGCAAGCTCCCGGTGCACATCCAGACAACAAAGTAGATACTCACCCTGACTGGAATGATTTGGGAAGACAATAGGCACATTAAATGGTTTCATGGGCCTCCACAACCACTTCACATATGAACAAAGGATCAAGTTTGCAGATATACCCTATATTTATGGTAAACAAAATACAGAAGATCAAATGCAAGTGGATTCCTTCTGGGAAGCTGATAGAATCTCATCTTTATCACTAAACAAGGCTGGATGATTGGCCATCATTGGAAGTGAAGAAAAATTTAGTGAAGATCCAGGTGAGTTTTCTCAGATGGGTGGGAAAGTAGCACCTATCTGGGATTCAAAATTCCAAGGGGGCCCTGATGTGAGGCCTAAGAAGGAGAAACCAATAGAGGGCAGCCAGTATTACTGTGGCTTTGCATTTGAACACTTTCTACAGAAATCTGGGGATTAAGGGCATAGGGGGATATACATAAAGAAGCCCAGGAGGCAACTGCTCGACCAGAGTACTACTCTGGGACTTTATTTTAGGGGTAGGATCATGGCAAATTAAGTACAGTTGTGTACACTTACCATAAATGTAGATGTTAGTGTGAATTCACTGCTGCAGTCATTTAATTTGGGTTATCTGCTTGCAGTAGCCCTCAGTCGGCCTGATTAACAAAGTCTTGGGTCCTGTGCTGGTTTGCTGTCCCTTCTTCCATGACGTCAGGTCATCAGAGGTATAAAACATACAGCCGACGCCATTACATCAGTTTTTCTTGCCCCAGATGTCAGGTGCCCCCCTAATGGGAAGCAATTAAATCTATAATACAAGGATATACCTCCAACAAAAAAGCAAATACACAAAAAAGCTTTTTGAGCATAGTAAGTGAGAGTAGAGGTATAGCCAAAAGAAGAAAGGGGGCCGGAAGGAGGGTAACCAGGACTGCAACAGTGAATACACTCTAACATCTACATTTATGGGAAGTGTACACAACTGTACTATGTTCTTCATGTTTCACTGTTGCAGTCATTACATTTGGGTAGATTCCCAAAGCTAAGGTTGGGAGGAGGAATTTAAATAGAATCAGGACCAGCTATAAGGCCCTGCAAGACTGCAGTGGCAAAACCAGCTCTGGATTTAGAGAAAACTGGCAAATGATAATGCTTGGTGAAAAGTATGTGAAGAACTCCAGGTAGAAGCTTCTGGGATGTCCCTTGTAGGGACGTCCCAGAGAAAGGCTGTAGAGGTAGATGCATCCCTGGTTGAATGGGGTCTGATGGCCTGTGGGATAGGTTTTCCATGATGCTTATAGCAGAAATGAATGCAGTGGCCTATCCATTTTGAAATGGTTTGCTTTGAAATAGCTTTCCCCTCTGTCCCTGCAGCAAATGCCACCAGCAGTTGTTCAGATTTCCTTTGAGGTTTAGTCCTGTCCAAGTAGAATCTAAGTTGTCTGTGCACATCTAAGGAGAGCAGTATCCATTCCCTTTTGTTCTTTGGGTTAGGAAAGAAGTTAGGCAAATGAATGGAAGAGCCACACTGGACACCACCTTCGGCATGAAGGAGGGATTGGTTCTGAGGGACACCCTGTCCGCATGAAAGATGATGAAAGGCTCCATTGCCATAAGGGCCTGTAGCTCAGATACCCTTCTTGCAGAAGTGAGTGCTAAAAGGAAAGCTGTTTTCCCGGAAAGGAATTTTAAATCTGCAGTAGCAGCTGGCTCAAAAGGAGGAACAGTGAGTTTCTCCAAGACAAGTTTAAGGTCCCAGGCTGGAGTTGGAGTTCTTCTCAGTGGCCTTAAAATTTTGGCCCCTCTGAGGAACTGCTTGAGAAGTGGGTGAGGGAAGAGGGAAGGATCTGTGCTATAATGAGCTAAAATGGCTGAGGCATGAATTTTGATGGAGGAAAAGGACAAGCCCTTATGAAGCATCTCAGTCAAATATTGTAGAATCTGAGGTAAATTGGGCACTGCTGCCCTCATCCCTTGAGATTGGTTCCAGGTACAAAATCTTTTCCATTTTGCAGCATACGATTTTCTAGTACTACGCCTCCTAGCCTCTAAAATGATATCCATCACTGATTGAGAGGTGGTAAAGGAGAGATTAGGTACTTAGCCAGGCTGCTAGCTTCAGGGTTTGCAGCTGAGGATGCAGAATCTGGTTCTCCTGCTGAGACAACAGGGAAGGAGTCTGTGGCAGGTGCCATGGGGCCAAGCGTGACACACTGAGCAGGAGGGGGTACCAGTGTTGGCATGGCCAGTCTGGTGCAATTAAAATTGTCCTTGGCTTGTCCTGTTTGATCTTTAGCAGTACCTTGGAGAGCAGAGGCAGAGAAGGAAAGGCATAAACTTATAGGTTTTTCCAGCTGAAGAATACAGCATCCACTTGCCAAGCTAGTTTGTGGGGAATCAGTGTGCAAAATTTGTCCAATTGATGGTTCTGGGGGGAGGCAAACAGGTCTACATCTGGGCTCCCCCATTTGCTTGTCAACATGTTGAAAATCCTTGGTTCCAGTTTCCACTCATGTGGGTCCATGAGGTTTCTGCTTAGTCCATCTGCCAGTGTATTTAGTTTTCCTGGTAGGAATTAAGCTTGTAGATTCACTTGGTAGTTCAAGGCTGTGTTCCACAATGCCATGGCTAGTCTGCAGAGGGGGTAAGAGTGTGTACCCCCCTGCTTGTTTATGTACCACATATGACCGTGATGTTGTCCATCTTTACCATTAGTTGTCCTGGAAGAATGTGGTCCTTGAAGGCTATCAGAGCATTCTGTACAGCTAACATTTCCTTTTGATTTATGTGTAGGTGCATTTGACAGGGGTTCCATTTGTCCTGAATGCACTTCCCTGCCAGGTGAGCCCCCCCCCCCATGCATAGTCTGATGCATCTGTTGTTAAGGTCTGGGCGGCAGGGCATAGTGTGAATGGTAGTCCCTTGTTTTGGTCGCAGGCCCCTGCCCACCAAAGGAACTTTAGGCATAAGCAAGGTATGATAGGAATCATAGCTACTAGATCCTGTGAATGTTGACACCATAAGCTTTTGAGATACCATTGCAGTTTCCTCATATGCAGCCTTGCATATGGAATTAGAAGAATGCAGGAGGCCATGAACCCCAAGGAATGCAGTATTTGCTTTGCAGATAACTGGGTTTTTGTGGCCACTTGTTTGAAGTAGGTTGTCAAATCAGTCAGCTTCTCTGTCGTGAGGAAAGCCATCTAAAAAGCTGTATTCAACCTTGCTCCCAGGAATATAATTTGCTGACAGGGTACCAGGTGTGATTTATTTTCGTTTATAGTGTATCCTTTGAACAAAGGCCAGATGATTCAAAAGTATGTCCTGGCTTTCTGCCTGAATTAAACAATCGTCCAGGTATGATATATTTGAATATTTCTTTGCCTGCAGAATGCAATGACTGGAGCCAGGCACTTTGGCTTATCTACTGTGCCGAGGGTATTCACAAAGGGCAATGCAGAGAACTGATAGTGCATGTAGCCTGCTTTGAAGCGTAGGTATCTTCTGCAAGACTCCCTGATGGGGATGTGTAGGTATGCTTCTTTTTAGTCTAGTGTTGCCAACCATTCATCTTTGCCTAGCATAGGAAGCAGCTGGTGAAGAGTCCACACCTTGAATTTTGGAATCACCATAAAGGTATTTGGAATAGAAAGGTCCAGGATAGGACACCATGTACTGTCTTTTCTGGGTACCAGAAAAAGTCTCGAATAGAAACCTTGTCCCTTTTCCTCTTTTGGTACCAACTGAATAGCCCCCATGCTTAAGAGAGAGTACTTGGATTTTGGGCCTCTGCCCACTGATTTGGGGGTAGATCTGGCCACCCACTTGCTGTTGGTAAGGTGTGGAAGTGTTGGTAAGGTGTGGAAGTGAAATCTGTATCATTGGGACACTATATTCAAAACCCATTTGTCCTGGGTAATGAGTTCCCAGTTTTTGGCCTGCAGACCAATCTTTCCTCCTAAAGGAGCATTCAGTTGGGAAGTGCTTGGAAGTTTTAAAAGCAAGCCATTGAGACAGTTTTCCATAGTGGGGAGTCTTACTAATCCCTGATTTGGGTGCGGAAACCCCCCACTGCTTAGTCTTGTGCGTCACCTGGGACTGAAACCTGGGGTTTCTGCTGTGTCTGGGTTTGGCTTGAGAAGACCTAGAAGAAGCTGGAAAGGACCAACTCTTAGAGGGCCAGTGCCTACTAAATCTAGGAGGCTGAATGTGTAAGAAATAACAGTTTGCATAGATTTAGCTTTATCTTCCATCTTTTTAAGAACTTTCTCAGCCTTGTTGCCAAACAAGCGGTCCTGATTTAAGGGAGCATTTAACAATTCAGCTTTAACATGATCAGGCAAAGATTGCTCCTTAAGCCAAGCATGCCTTCTTAGCACAAACACAATAACAGCGGCTCTGCAAGAGGCCTCTAATGAATCAAATCCACATTGCAAAGTATGTTTTCCAACCTGTTCAGCAAGATGCATTAAATCCTGTAATTCTTCATTTTCCACACAGTCAGGAATCAACATCATTTTCTGTTTAAGCAATCCAATAACATGTTGCTGACACTAACATATGAAACTGGCAGTTTAAAGTCCTAATGGCCAAGGTTGCAGAAGTGTAAACCTTCTTATCCCATCTATCCAGAGCCCTGGAGTCTCTACCAGAAGGGGTAGGATTTTTAGCAGTATAAGCCTTAATGCCCTTGGGTCCCTGTGAAATAGTCTCTGGATCCACAATAAGATTTTTAAAAAGGCAGTTGTGTGAATCAGGAACCCTGTAATATCTTGTCAGGTTTTCTGGGAGCAGGAGGCAAAGAATCAGGGGCCAAACTAGATTCCGAAAAGGCATCATTAACAATGTCTAGTACAGGAGGAATAGCTATGCTGAGGCAGGAATAAGAAATTCCTAAGCCTCTTTTTTGAATCCGAAAAATCCTGGCTTTCCCAGTGGAAATGCTCCCTTAGAGTATGTAAGGTTTCACCAAAAGAAAAATCCTCTGGAGGGGAAGCAGAGGGAATAGAGTCCTTTGCATCAGAATCCTCAGAAGTAGAGAAGGACAAATCCAGATCATCAGAAAAATCAGAACCCTGGTCAGAAGATTCATAAACTTCAGTCCTAGGTCTCTTAGAAGGGGAGAGGTTAGCTTCCCCTGATTAGAGTTATAAGATCTTCAGCCATTCTTATAACTTGTTTTTTAGGCATAGAGGCCTGAGCATGCAGCCTGGGTGTTTGTTTTTTTAGGCATGGTTTGAGATGTAGGCCTAAATGAAGAAGGAGGTGTCAGTTTAATATGCAAGTCCGTAGGCCTGAATACACCCTCAGAAGCCGGTGCCTGCACAGAGGCTTCGGACCTATCCAAGGCCGAGACATCCACGGGTTCCATAGTTGAAGCATCTTGCGGCATACCGGACTCCAAATGGGTCTCAGTAGAAGCCTGAGAATCAGAAGTAGCGGGTAACAGGGGCTGCAGAAGCACCTCACTGAGTATTGGCGAACTGGTGACCGGCTTAGGAGAAGCGTCGTCGGCAGTTTTGGACCTCCGCAGCCTCTCTCTGTCTTTATCTTTGCGTTTTTTTGATATCCTGGTAGTCAGATGGCTAACAGACGACATTTCTGAATAATTAAAATGAGAACCGAAATATTTACAGGCAAAAATATAGAGACGACGGATACTGTGCTGATTATTAAAGTATAAAACCTACAGCAAGGTATGTCGTGGTCAGGGCCTAGGCAAGGAATACAGTACGAATGAAAATCTTCGAGGTATTTGCTTTCCACAAGCAATGCAATTATTAACTTTTACTGACATCGGTAAGGAGCAAGAAAAAGTTTCCTCAATGGGGTACTTGGCTTTAGTCGAAGATTTCAGTTCTGAAATCGAAAACGAAAATTTCAGGAGTCGGCCGACCGGCACTTGCGAACTGCTTCGGGCACCGCACGGCAAGAAAGACTGATGTAATGGCGTCGGCTGCATGTTTTATATCCCTGACGACCTGACATCATGGAAGGACAGCAACAGACGCAGGACCCAAGACTTTGATAATCAGGCCGACTGAGGACTACTGCAAGCAGATAACCCAAATGTAATGACTGCAACAGTGAAACACGAAGAACATCTTGCTGCATTTGGTATTGGATAGGGAAGAGAATAGATTGCAGCAAGGATGGCCCCAGCGGCTGAAAATCTGCTGTGTCATTGACGGATTGATATACTACACATGCAAAAAGGACCTGCTTAGCCTGCCCACAAGGCAAATGGGAATGTGTCTCACAATTAGTGAGAGGTGCCAAAGAATCTTGAACTGCCACACCCTCACAGTTTCCTGGTATAAAGGGTTATGATCTGGTTCCCCCCTGTTTGTTGAGATACCAAACAACTGTCATATTGTCTGTTAGGATTGATATCACCCCTAGAGGAAGACAAGTCCCTGTGGCAAGAAGAGGACTATCTTCTTCTCCAAGACTTTTTTTTTTTTTTGTGAAGATTGGCGTCTTCTGGACTCCATAACTCTCAGACTCTCCTCCTCCCCCCTGCAATGCCCCCATCCCAAGGTGGAGGAGTCAGTAGTCACTACTGTGGCTGATGGTTGAAGAACACGTATCTCCTGCAATGAACACAGTGGGAATTAGCTGCCATAGTAACTGTGTTCCTTGCAAAAGTTAGTTATCATAATAGGGAATAAGAAACTTGAGATCACTGATCCTTTAGAAGCCACTATAAAGTCCTCATGTGAGAGACTAGGGCAGCTGTAGGGCGATAGGAATACAGGACAGTTTGAAAAGCATCCCTTAAAGTCTGAATTCTGTCTGGAGGAAGGAAGACTTTGTATATAGAGGTATCTATGTGGCAACGAATGAACTGAATGGTTTGTGTCAGATGAAGAATTGACTTCCACAGTTTATTGATATGGCAAAGGACATACAGAGTTGAAGCAAGTGGTCCCTGGCACCGATCAACAATTCCCTGGTTGGGACAGCTAGGAGAGTCATCTAGAATGGGAAAGACTCCGCTCCCTTGCAGTCACAAATGTGCTGGTTCAACAGCCATGCACCAGGGGACTGTGGTGCTACTAAAGGGCATGGCCCTGAACTGAAAGTGACCAACTCCCAGGGGGGAACAAAGGAACCTCCAGGATGTTTTGGCTATTTTTTAATGTGGATACAGGTGTCCAGAAAATCTTCTCAACACATCCAATTGTTTGCCTGTAGGGACAGTAAAACTGACTGCACCGTGACTATTCTGAAGTCCAGAATGAGCCTGAGGTCCTTGTTTTTTTCTGGAACCATAAAAAATTTTGAATATAATCTTTACCCTGTCTGATCTGGTGGGACCTCTTGGACACCAATTTTTGGGTCAGAGGTATAACATCTCTTTTGTCTGCCTTTAATTGGTGGGGTGGAATGTCCAAAGGCAGCTGTCTCAATTGGAGAGTAGTTTAGAAAGGGAACTGTGCAACTTCTAGATATTATCCTTCTTACCCATTTTTCCCATGCGATGGCCATCTATGCAAGGGAGTAGATGGATAAGCATGCCCTGAACGCCTCCAGAGGGGAGCAGTCATGCAGCCTTTCAGGGACAGTAGCCTTGTCTGCTGGAGAATAGCCAACAGGATCACTGGTTCTGCAGACCCCCTCGTCTCTAGGCCTACCATCCCCGTGAAGTGGACTCAAATGGCGAACATTTTGCTTTCCTAAACCACAGCAACTTGGTACCCCTTTTGATTCCTGTTTTGCAGTCTTTGCAGAGTCTCAAACTTAACTCCAAGAGCAGAAAGAGTTTTGCCACCTTCTTCACATTTCTGAATTCTCTCTTTAATGGAAGGATCACATAGGGATGACTTGTCATGAGGCATTAGCAAAGAACACTTTAAAGTTGTCTGCAAAATCACATAGGTGAAACAGTCCAGATATCTCAATGTAAATCCTGCTCCAACACCCTTGAGCTATTCCATCAGCTGCATTGTGCATGAGCCACATCAACAGGTCAGCGATATTTACACCATGCACAGCAACGTTTCCAATTGCTTTATGGAGGCCAAAGGAAGTGGTCTTCTCAGAGTGGTAATGGCGCGCTACCCTAAATCCCTCTGGAAGAGATTCACATGACTGGCATAGTTCCAATTCCCAAAGTGCAAACATCTCTGTAGCATATGCCCACATTCTTAATCTGCCCACAGGCCTGGACTCTCTAACTGGGCAGAGGTAAAGAATAACGTAATCAACTAGAGGACCCCTAGCCCAATGTCCGTCCTGGGGGGGGGGGGGGTCTGAGAATTCTGTCATGTTCCCAAGGAACCAATTTTTGTGTCTGGCTCTTGTCATGATCTCCTGATAGCCAGATCAATTAAGCAACGCATAGGAGGGACAACCCAAAAAAGGGGCAGACAATGAGCCATAACCTTGAAAAAAACAACCTACTCATCCCAGAGATGGTGGCTCAATGGGACAATATTCCCTCTGATGCATTATCTCAAGGATCTAGCCAAAACTGGCATCTTCCAGAGGGGACTGCGGAATCCTATCAATCTGACTTGGTGGCCACTGTGACAGACTCTGCCTCCTTTTATATGCTCTCTTTCTTGGAACATCAGGGGAGTATGACCCAGCTGATCAGAGGACTTCTCCAGTGATTTAGCAGTACTTTTGAGGCCTGACATTTGGCTGTATGATGGGACTTTAACAGAAGTGAACAAGTCATGGGGTGGAGCCACCCTCAAAGACATCTCAGAGTCCAATCTTGGAGGAGACTAAGTGATCCTCCCCATAACCCAGAACGTTATTTCAACCTCAGAAGGATCTGCCTCAGTGACAAGATCTACTCCTCAAAAAAAAATGGGTGGCACCAATAAAAACATCCCCAAAGTGGAAAAGGTGGAATGCTTCAGATCCCTCAAGTGCCAAGCCAGAGTCTGTGGAAAACACCGAAGAAACAGATTTCAGGTCCAGGATAGTCTCCAAAACAAACTGTGCACAGACATACCAGGGAAGGAACTAATATGGAAGATGGTGGGCCAGCCCTATCTACCCTCAACAAGGAAGGAGACAGAAGGACCCCCATCTCTGTTTTCTTTAGAAAGGCCCACAACATATGATCCAGATCTACTGCAGATGTACTTCTACAGGACTTAAGGAGCTGAAGAATGAAGTTGAGGAAATTGAGAGGGTATACGTGAAAGTACCCTTTCTGTAGATGTTCTGCTGAGTAACCTACTTGAAGACTTGGCTGGTATGCTGATCAACTCAAACAGCATTGGAGTCATTGAAGGACAACACATCGGGGTTGAGACGGATGCCAAATCAGCCCTAGGAACCTTTGAAGCTGAAAAAGGTTCTCTGTCTTGATGTCTTCTTGTGCACTGTTCCAGATCCTTTCATACATGCTTTTCAGCCTGTGTCTCTTTAACAGAGGACTTTTTAGATTTCTCAGCCTCTGCAGCTGGGTGGCAAAAACCATTTGATTATAAGCTTGTTCTTTCTACCTGAAACAGTACAAAGCTTTGCAGTGGCACAATCTGCTGAAAGATGCTACATTCCTAAGCACACTACATATTTTGCCACACTTCTGGCACTTTTTGAAACTTTTATCTTTGTCCATGGCTGTAGAAGGCAAAAATATCAAATCAAAGCTATATTACAATATATATATATTTTTAGCAAAGATGATGAAGCGCACTTAGCTTTCGCAGAGCTCAGAGACTTGCACCTGAACGCTGTGCCAGAAAATGTGATCTGAGGTACTTCTACATAAATGGGCATTTTGGGCATTTATGGGAAAATAACTCAAAGGGGCTCAAGGCTGGATTACTAGTTTTGCTATCTCAGATCCAACAAGAATCTTGAGGACTCATTACAAGGATCAGATGGATGAAATGCATACTCATTACAAGGATCAGATGGATGGAATGAAAAGGATCAGCAATTTATAGACAAGACAGGAAAAGTCCTGAAGCAACAGCAATGATTTCCATGAGTTCAAATTGTACAGAATGAAAAGCCAGCGTGAAAGTTGAAACAAACTGCAACTCTCCATTAACTTATCAAACTGGATTATTGAAAGAAAGACCTAGGGCAAAGAAAACCTGGAAGTGGGCAGCTCAGGACATTGGTTCCCACCCCCACGCCAGAGGTCACCATACACAGTTAATATCAAAGTCAAGAGTAGGTTCAGACAGTGGATAATAGAAGTAATTACTTCAACAAATCCTTTCCTAAAGTACAAGAGCACAAGTGCTACCCATTCTTTAGGTACCCAAAGGGTTCTGATGGCAAGGCAATGTCAAAAAGGAAAGCTGAAAACTCCAGTAGAAAGTCTTCACACAGTTAAGTGCATAGTAAAAAGGATAATCTCCCTTTATGTTCTGGCACCCTCTACAAACTCATCATTTAGAAGCACTACTGGTAACCGACTGCCTGGAACTCTAACATAAAAAGATACCACATGCTCACGTTAAAAAAAAATGTCTCAAACTAGTGCAATAAGCATCAAAAGCAATGGGGAGGAGGGCTTAATCTGATGCTTTAATAACTGCATCTTTTCTATTTTAAGTGAGTAGAAAGCCTGCCATTCATGTTTGCTTAAGATAAGGTTAGCACAAGTTTTATTAAATTGATTAGATAATACATCAATTTCGAAATTACAGCAGCTGAAAAACTACTGATAATATTTTTCACAAAGTATGGAAAACATTCCTATACTATAAAAACCTAATAACCAAAGGAAGCAAAGTATCTACCTTTTACCTTCAGCACAAATAATATACAGTTCTTCATCAAAGGAAACCATGTCATGGCAGGTGCGCTAAGAGTATGGGAAAGAGAGAGAAAGAAAAAGAGAGAGAAAACTTTGTTGCCAGCCAGATGAAGTCTGAATACTACCAATGCCAGCCAGCAGGATATGCGAGGGAAAGAGGCTAAAGTACCTAGATCCACTCCAGTCCCCCCAAATAGGTCAGATAGCCACAACAGGAGTGGTTTCTTGAATCACACCACTGGCACCCAACAGGTTAAAGAAATGAAGCACAAATTCTGATTCATTAACCAAATACAGCCAGGCCTCTAGAGCAAACAGGGAATATGCACTATTGCTGGGTATAGTTTTCAAACAATCCCACTCAGACCAGGAATATACACTAACCCACTAACTGAACACACTACCACTCTGGGTTCCTTTCTTACCACTCTCTTTCTGTGAACAGCTCCTTACCTATGGTAACTTCCAAAACCACAGACACAAATTCCCATGAAATGCTGGCAGAATTATTGGCTATTGTCCTGCCCGGGTACTACTTGCCAACACCCTAGATACTGGACTAGGGACCAAAATATCAGTTAGCAAGGCACTCTTGACCAGTGGCCAAATACAATTATTAAAATACATCACTGGTAATATGCTAGCAACCTAGGGTTGCAGGTAGATGAAGCTTGACAACCAACAATGCCAAATACTCTCTTCTCAAATAATAAAGATGAGCCACAAGATCTTAAGTGTACAAACAAGACCTTAAGTGAAGGATGATAAAGAAGTTACATGGTACTGATGCAAATTAAATATGCAAAGGTAAATGCATCTACACAAAAACTACAAACATAACTGCACACACAGACTACTTACAGGAAAGCTTGAAAAATAACCTGTCTTACTCTGACAGAATAATTAAGCCTAAATAACATGTTATTAGAATACTACTAAACAGACAGCACAACAGCTACTGCAGGACTGACTTTTTAAAGCTCAACATAAATGTTTTATCTTATTATCCTTTCCTGAGAACCACACGCAATTGTTCTCTGTGTATGTGAGAAAACTGAGTTAAACGGAGAGTAGACAGAATTTCACATATATTGTTACCTTCTACACCAGGAAACATTATAACCTTAACTCACTGCTCAAGAGTTTCCTGACTGCATCACTTAAAAACTCACTAGGACTACAAAGCAAAAAAACGTTTCCTATAGAAAAGTAGTTGTGCAAGTTGCACTTACCCATAACAGTACATGTTTGAAATCCTCACTACTGCAATAGCCTTTGAGCTATATGGGTTGTATTCTGCCCAGCACAACAGCTTCCAAAACTCTGGTGCCCTCCCACACCTCAACTCTGATTACTGATTGGACAGCCTTAAGGAGGGAAAATCAGTAGTCGTGAAGCTTTCTTCAGGACTTTCTTGTCCATAAATAAACACACTCATCTTGAGTCTCTAAAAGATATAAACTGTATCCTAACAACTATGTACAGAAGTAGGGTAATGGTTGGTGGGTGCAGCTACTGCAGCAGTGATGAATTCAAACATCTACTGTTACAAGCAACTGCAACTTACACAACTGTACTAGGTTTATTTCCACAGCTGCAGTAGCCTTTAGCCTATATCAATTACCAAAGCTTATCCAAACCCGTAAGGAGAAAGGATACAGATGCAGGAACCCCTGGCGAATGGTCCTAGCAAAGCTGTCCTGGTACTAGAATGAAAAGGAATCCAGTTTGTAATGCTTTGTAAATGTATGTACAAAGAACCATGTAGCTGCCTCTAGAATAATTCTAGAGTCCATCCCTTTCCAATATGCCATCAAAGAAGCCAAGGCTCTACTAAAATGTGCCTTGATACTGCCTGAACTGATTTACCATGGTGGGAATAAAAAGCAATAGCCAAGAACCATCTTGAAATAGTCTGCTTTGACAGTAACAGTCATCGTTTCTTTATCTAAACACAAGAAAAATAGTTGATTTGCTTTTCTAAAGTTCTTAGTTCAGTCAAGATGGTACCTGGAATGCATATGCATATTTATAGTCTGTAAAATCCTCTCTCCCAGATTATTAGTATCCGTGTAGAAGACCAGGAGATTGATGGTTTGACACAAAATAAACTCAAACCACTTTGGGCATGAATGCGGCATTTGTTCTTATTGAGACCCTATCCTAGTGAAAACATGGATAACTCTCACCCACTATGAGATTGTGCAACTCAAGACAGTCTTCTTACAGATGTCAGAGCAATGAGATCAGTTTTCTATGCAATGAACCTCACATCTGCCTAATGACCAGGTTCATGTGCATGCATAGTTAACTTTTCCAACATTAAGTCAAGATCCCAAGTAGGGACCGGTTTAATAGGAGGGCTAAAATGTAAAATTCCCTTTATAAATGGTTTCACTAAAAACAGAGATGAAAAAGAGGAGGCTCCATGGGCAAACATGCTGAAAATGGCCACAAGATATACCTTCATAAAGGAATAAGAGGCCACAGGATACTAACTCAAATATTTCAGGACCAGTGGTACAGCATCCCTGATGGGACCCTGTTTATTTGGTAAGGTATCAACTAGAAAATCTCTTCCACTTACCAATATAGGATTTCCTATTAGCAGGCTTTCTTACCTCCTTTAGTACCTGCTGCACATTCTCACAAAGGAAGTGCCTAAAAGGAACCAGACCTGAATCATTCAGGCAGTTAGTTGAAGATGTTGGAGACTGGGGTGCATCAGACTCACCTTGTCTTGTGTGAGTAGCCCAGTTTTTGTGGAAAATTGTGGCAATTGCCCTTGGCTAATTCCATAAAAAGGGAGAGCCAAATGTTGCCTGGGCTAAAAGGGAGTCAACACAATGATCTTTGGGGAGTCCTGAATCTTTAGAATTACCCTAGACGTCAGTGGAAAGGGTAGAAAGACAACAGGACATTTCCGGTTATGTGAAAGAGAATGCATTTGTTTCCTAGGCTTGTTTGCAGAGTCCTGGAGCAGAATTTTTTCAGATGTCCGTTTTGAAAGACGGTACACAGATTTATCCGAGATGTTCCCCACAAATGGATCACTTCCTGAAAGACCCTCTTATTCAGTTTAGATTTGTGAGGGTCTGTTCTGGTCCTGCTCAGCTTGTCTGCCACTATACTTTGTTCTGACCAAATGCAAGACTCTAAGCAGAGCTGAGAACTACTGATGAGCTACTTCCAAGCCATCACAGCCAGACTGCCTAGTCGGTATGAGCTGGTGCCTCCTTGCTTATGTACATCACTGTGGTGTTGGCTGTAATCAACTGAAGAGGTCCTGGGGAAAATAAATATTGAAGAGATTTTAATGCATGGATCACAGCCAACATCCCTGACATCTAAGAGCTTTTGTCTCTCTCAGGAATTCCACAGGCCTTGCTTCTTTACTTTACTAGAAAATGTACCAGAAGCAAAGTCTGTGGTCACAGACTGGCTTGGGATTTAAGAAAAGGAGAGACCTGGATTTGCTTCTATTTGTTGTCGCAACCAGTGCAGATCCTTTCTGATCAAGCTCAAAACTGGAATCTAACATTCTAGAAGATGCAAACGTTGGGTCCATGTGTTGTTTAGAATCTGAATCTTTCTCATGTGTAACCTGGTGAAACAATCATAGAAGCCATAAACCTTCGATACCGAGATATTCTCTTGCCAAAGTCTGAGGCTGACTTGGAAGCTCAGGAAAGTTTCCAGATAAACATCTATCTTGTGTCAAAAACAGCTTTTTGTACAGAAATGCCTAGAAGATACCTTAGAAAGACAATCCTGTGTGACGGGGTCAAGAAGGATTTTCTTAACACTGGTCAAAAGAAAAGAAACCCATTCTAAAAGGCTCTTAACCTATGGAAAAAGACTGCAACAATAGGTAAGTTATCTAAATAAAGCGATATTGTGAAGATTACTAATCCTACAGACATTGCCAACATACTGGCTGACAGGTTCAGTGCAAACTTCTCCCCCCCCTCCCCCCCAAAAGGAGAGATATCTATACCAAGCGATTGCAGCCCCCAAACATCTCCAACGCAAGTGAGAACTGCTCTCTCCAAAGCAAAAACACAGCATCCATGGGACCTGATGGTGTCCCCGGCTGTGTGCTCCACGAACTCAACGAGGAATTAAACCCACAGCTAGGACAGCTGTTTAATCATAGTCTTACCTCTGGATACGCATCCAGGAGTGGCGCACTGCAACTGTGGTCCCACTTCACAAAGGCGGTACCTCCACCGACCCTGGAAATTACCGGCCCATTAGCTTGACAAGCCTTATCTGCAAAGCCATGGAGAGGATCATAATGGACCTCATAAATAAAGACATAGGGAATTTGCAGACTTTGGATCCATCCCAGTTTGGCTTTGTCAAAGGCAGATCATGCCTTCTAAACTTGGTTGACTTTTTGAAACAGTCACCAAAGCCATTGATGAGGAAAGGCAGTCCATACAGCCTACCTCGATCTGGCGAAGGCCTTTGATACAATACCCCACTCGGGTATCATTGAAAACTCATCAGCTTAAATGTTAACCCATACATCACAAGATGGGTTGCAAACTGGCTGAGTGACAGAACCCACAGGGTCAGAGTTGCTGGCGCCATGTCAGACTCAAAGCCTGTCACAAGTGGTGTACCACAGGGCTCAGTCCTGGGCCCACTCTTGTTTGGCATCTACTTTTCCAGTACAAGCAAACACAGGAGGGTTATGGCTGACAAAGTTTGCAGATGACTGCAAACTGGGCCATAGTAGAAAACACATCTGACACAGATATCCTTCAGAAGGGTCTCACAGAAGCGGATAACTGGTGCCAGAGCCATGGCCTAAAGTTAAATGCCAAAAATGCATAGTCATACCCTTCGGGAAAAACAAGGTTACCCCTAGCTACCAAATAGGTGGCAATCCACTGAGTACAGAAGAAGTTATCAGGGACCTGGGGACCCAGGTTGATAGTAGTCTGTCATTCGACACCCATGTAGCTAAAGTAGTTAGGAAGACCTTCTACATTGCCCACCTTATCATGAAGGGATTCTCATCTAGATCAAGGGAGGTCATAGTCTCCCTATACTCATCACTCATCAGACCAATGATTGAGTACAATGCCCCATTCGAATGTATCTGACCCGACACTTGCAGCAGCTGGAGAGGCCACAAAGTTCCTCACCAAAAGGATAAAGGGTCTCAAACATCTGTCCTATGCTGCCCGACTGAAAGAACTCCAGCTCTATTCAGTCGCTACCGCTTGCTCAGAGGTGACCTTTGCCTAACATACAGGGCCATGTCAAACCCAGATTTGATGAATATGCTTCACCTCAAAAAATCTAGATCCGTCAGACCCACAAGGCGGAGACTTAAACCTCGACACGGCTATTAATAGGGCGTGCTGGAGGGATAGATTCATCACCCAAAGACTCCCTATGCTGTGGAATAAAATCCCGGTATATGTGAGGCAGAGCACTCTGGCCTTGTTCAAGAGAAATCTTGACCAATGGATGGGAGATGGCAGATATACCCCAGGGATTACCTCAGTGTCACTGCTCAACAGAGGCACAGCAAAATAATGGGTATAGTTCCCCATACTAAAGGAGTGGCGTAAGCCACAAAACTATGGGCTAGGCTTGTAAATGCCCTCGGGCAGATAGCCTAGTATGAACCTATGAACCTATGAACCTATGATATGTGAATGCCATTCAGTCTACAATTAACTTGACTGGAGGAACACACTTTGTAAACACCCTGGCAGCTATAGATAATCTAAAATGTAATACAGATAACTGATAAAGTGACCCAGACTCTCAGAATCTGAGAAATTTCCTGACGCCTCCGGCCATAAGAATGTGATGTTATGCATCCTTTAGATTTAATGTTACCATAAAACTCCCTTAGGGAATGAGAAATAACAGATTCTGAAAGGCCAACATCTTGGATTTGGGTACTTTCACATGTAGATTTAGAAAGAAAGATCAAGAACTGGTCTCCAAGAAAGCTCTTTCTTTGGTACCAGAAACATTTGCCACTTTGATCTAATGGCACTGACTCTAACTTCTAGGTTAAGAGCTGAAGAACCTAAGGGAAAAAAATTGGTTCGGACAAATGGCAGTAACTTCCCTGAAAGCAGGTATTTGTAGCCAGTGCAAACTGTAGCCCTTCCTCTACCACCTTTAGCACCCAACAGTCTGAGCCAATCTGTTGCCAAAGGTTAATGCAAACAGCCAGTTTATGTTCCAATTTTGAGAGAGAGGGACAGGAGGGGTGGAGATGGGGAAAATAATGTTGGTACAGTCATTATGAATGATTAGAGTGTCCCTTTTCTGGGTAAGATACTTTTTCTTGTTATTCCCCTCCTGTCATCCCTTTTTTGTTTCCTGCTTGGCTTGAAAAGGCAGGGATTGTTTGTTCAGTTTAAGGAAAAGAGGAATTCAGAGATTTGTAAAGGGGGGAGGAGTGAAACATCTTAGAAACTATATGTATTAATGCCCCTCTCTCAAATTGTTTGAGGACTAACTAGTAGATGGGCTAAACAAAAACTCCTTAGTTAAAGACCAAACGTAAAATTTCATACTTTACCTCATCAGCAAACTTCTGGTTTTGTACCCAGACATAACTTCTCAACACTGTAGCAGTAGAACTGGCCCTAGACAGAGTATCTGCACAACCTTATACACTCTTCAAAGGCATGTTTTGATACTTGAAAAATATCAGAAACGTTGGAATTCAGATGAAAATTACCCTCAGGAAAAGTGTTGCACAAAACTGCACAAATTTCCATACATATGCCTAAAAGTTGAGAATTCTGTACGCCAAAGTAGAATAAAATATCTTAACAAATCTGTCCAATACCTTTCCTTCTTTGTCCATAAATGATGGTGTGGAGGACACCAAAAGTCTATCTCCAGCTAGCCAAGATGCAGAAATAGCTGTAGGTTCAAACCTAAGGTGGGAGAACAAATGTTTGTTAGATTAAGAAAGTTTGTAGAGTCTGTCTGCCTGTTTTTTTTTTGGAAATTGGAGGTTAAAAGTCAGGATTCATACAGCCCAAATTAAATAAAATCTCTAAGGCTGGCGCAATAGAAGTGGAATGGGTGGATAAGGCATATCTATTAGTAACATACCATAATATCTCAATTCAGGAGGAACATCCACCTGTTCAGAGGACCATGCTTTCTCTGGATCAGAGAACTGGGCTTGAGAATCTGTAGAAGCAGTGACCTTGTCTCTGTTTATGTCAGAATCCTCTCTTTACTGTCCCCACAGGAATTTCTCTGCTGAAGTTATCCCCAGGTAAGGATTTCGGAGCACCACAACTAGCAGCCTGTAATAACTGCCTGGCTAAGATAAGAAAATCGTCTTTTCTAACAAACACAGTCTAAAGATGAACGGTGTTTAACCTTTTCTTTGCAGGCAAAAATATGAATGAAGACCGACTTAGAGAAGGCACTTCTATCCTGTGTAGAAGTCTCCCCAGCTATCCAAGCACCATCTCCCAAAAAGTCTCCCTGACCCAGTAAATGTGGTTCTACCACACTCTAATCAGACACTGAACAGTTGAAGAGAATGTGGATGACCCCTGGTTCGTGGTGGCTGAAAGGATTGCACCAGAGGAAGCTAGAGAGGTGAGTGAGTGGTCTGAGAAATGACAAGTGGAAAAGTACAGTTTTGTACCTACCATAAATGTAGATGTTCGAGGATTCCATTGCTGCAGTCCTTACTATTGGGTATAGTCCGCATCCAGTCGGCCCGAATACCAGAGTATAAGGCTGACGTCGGTCAGGGCGCATTAGACTGACGTCAGTACGTCAGGGTACTAATGCGCATGACCGGCGTCATATCCTCAGTCTTTTCTTGCCCCAGATGTCAGAAGACCCTAAAAAGACAAGGCCCAAAATACCTGCACCAAAACATGAACAAGATATACAAAAATATAAGCATGTAAACTCACCTACACAACCACCCCTAAACACAGAGGGGAAGGAGGGAGGGTAAATTGGACTGCAGCAATGGAATCCTCGAACATCTACATTTATGGTAGGTACAAAACTGTACTATGTTCTTCGTTTTCCATTGCTGCAGTCCTTACTATTGGGTAGAATCCCAAAGCAGAGGTAAGGAGGCTGGCAAATCATAAAGAAGCAGGAGCTGACAACATGCCTTGCAAAACAGCTGTGGCAAAACCAGCCCTAGACTTAGAGTAGATAGGAAGGTGATAATGCTTAGAGAAAGTATGCACTGAACTCCAAGTAGCTGCTTCCAAAATATCCTTAGTTGCCACCCCCCGTAGAAATGCTGTTGAAGTGGCAGTAGCCCTAGTGGAATGAGGCCTAATCCCAGCTGGAATCTCCTTGCCATGATGGGAATAACAAAATGCAATGCAAAGCCAATCCACCTAGAAATAGTTTGTTTTGACACAGGCTTGCCCTGCGAACTCAAAGCAAAAGAAACAAACAACTGCTGAGACTGCCTAAAATCCTTAGTCCTGCTTAAGTAATAACGCAATTGCCTGTGTACATCTAAAGTATGCAAAATCTTTTCCCCTTTATTTTGGGGGTCTGCATAAAAAGTAGGCAAATGAATAGTTTGGTTTAAAGCCACACTAGAAACCACCTTAGGCATAAAGGAAGGATTAGTACATAATGATACCCTATCCTTATGGAAAATCAAAAAGGGCTCGACTGCCATAAGGGCCTGCAACTCAGACACCCTTCTTGCAGAAGTAATAGCCAACAAAAAAGCAGTCTTCCATGACAAATATTTCAATTCAGCAGTAGCCGCAGGCTCAAAAGGTTGTAGAGTAAGTTTTTCCAACACAAAATTGAGATCCCAAGCAGGAGTAGGAGCTCTACGTGGGGGTCTTATATTCTTTGCCCCTCTAAGAAACTGCTTGAACAAAGGATGCGAAAACAGTGGTTGGTCACAATCATAGTGAGCTGAGATTGCTGCAGCATGAATCTTAATGGAAGAGAAGGACAGACCCTTGTCCAGTAACTCAGTAAGATATTGAAGAGCCACACTCAAATTAGGTTCAGAAATCTCCAAATTCTTTGCTTTACTCCAAAATAAAAATCTCTTCCATTTTTCTGCGTACACTTTCCTTGTACTAGGTCTTCTAGCTTCCATAATCACATTTAAAACTTGTTGAGGAAGTTGAGACCTGCTGTGTTTCAACACAGAATATGCCAGGCTGTCAGATGAAGAGAGTGAAGCTTGACATTGAGCAGATGACCGTCCTTCTGGGATAACAGATGTGGAATCAAAGGTAAAGGCCATGGAGGCTTCTTTACCAGACTCCGTAGTAGTGGGTACCAGGGTTGCCGAGGCCAATCTGGAGCTATCAAAATCATCCTTGGCCTGTCCTGTCTGACCTTTAACAGTACCTTTGGAAGAAGAGGCAGAGGTGGAAAGGCATACACATGAAGGTTTGTCCAAATGAAAGACAGAGCATCCACTTTCCAAGCTGTGTGATGAAACCCCTTTGTGCAAAACTGTGGCAGCTGGTGGTTTAGTGGGGAAGCGAACAGATCTATGTCTGGAGTTCCCCATGACACTGTCAATTTCTGAAATACATGAAGATCCAGTTTCCACTCGTGGGGATCCATGATTTGTCTGCTTAACACATCTGCTAAGGAGTTCTGTGCTCCTGGCAGAAACCTTGCCTGAAGAGTTAGGTGCAAGCGTGGCAGTCTCCCATAAAATCATTGCTTGCCTGCATAGAGGATAAGAATGTGTTCCCCCTTGTTTGTTGATGTACCACATGACAGTTGTGTTGTCTGTTAGAATCAACACCTGCCCTGGAAGAAGTAACTCCTTGAAAGCCAGTAAGGCGAACTGGACTGCTAACATCTCCTTCATGTTGATATGTAGATGCTGTAGTCTGGCAGGCCACTTGTCTTGTATCCACTTTCCATTTAGATGAGCTCCCCAAGCAATATCCGAGGCATCTGTCGTTAAAATCTGACTGCGCCTCTGGCGGGTCACAGAGAGTCCCTTGTTTAGGTGACATTCCTGAGCCCACCACAAAATTCTCTTTGAAGACAAGGTATTATTTGAATGACAGTGTCTAAACCCTGGCAGTGCTGTGTCCATACATTTTTCAGATACCATTGTAACTTCCTCATATGCAGTTTGGCATTGGGAAGCACCAGAATACAAGATGCCATGAACCCTAATGCTTGAAGGACTGTCTTTGCAGTCAGCACGGACTGATGAGATAGTTGATGGAAGTAAAGTGATAGACTCTCTTGTTTGTCCGGGGTTAAAGAGGCCATCTGGGCTGCTGTATTCAGTCTCACACCCAGAAAGCACATGTCTTGAGAGGGTACTAGACTGGACTTTATTTCGTTCACAGAATACCCTAGGCATCTTAGCACTGCTATAACATATTCCAGATGCTGTAGAAGGTCTTCCTTTTCTTGAGCCAGAATCAGGCAGTCGTCTAAATAAGGATAGATTTGAATTCCTTGTAGCCTGAAGTAAGCTATTACTGGAGCCAGAACCTTTGTGAATACTCTGGGCGCAGTAGATAAGCCAAAGGGCAATGCAGAGAACTGATAATGAGAATCTCCAGCTCGAAACCGCAGATACTTCCTGCAACTTAGCCTGATAGGCACATGAAGGTAAGCTTCCTTGAGATCTAAAGTTACCATCCAGTGATCTTTGCCCAGCAGGGTAAAAGCTGTTGTAACGTCAACATCTTGAACTTGGGAATGTCCAGATAAGTGTTGAGGAGAGATAAATCCAAAATCGGTCTCCACGTGTTCCCCTTCTTTGGTACTAGGAACATGCGAGAATAAAATCCTAGGCCCCTTTCTGATACAGGGACTGGCTGAATGGCCCCATTTGGAGTAACTGAGAAACTTGCCTGTGAGCCTCTTTTCTTTGTGGAGGAGGAACGTCTGGCATGCCTTTGAAAGGGGCATTGTATGGAAATAAAATCTGTAACCGTGGTGAATGATGTCCAACACCCATCTGTCTTGAGTAATTAAATCCCAATTTTCTTTGAAAAGAGACAGTCGTCCTCCCAAAGGAGCTGCCAGGCGAGAATCTACTGGCAGCTGAAAAGGCAGGTCATTGGGTCTGTTTACGAAAGGACTGACCCCTGCCCTCACCAGAAGTCTGAGCAGGTGAACTCCCTGTTCTAGGCCTAAAAGAACCTTGAGCCCTGCCTCTACCACGTCTAGACCTACCCCTAGACTGGGAATCATAAGCAGGATATGTCCACCCCTTAGCAGGCCAATTTCTACTAAACTTGGGCTGTACCTGCAAAAATCTTTAACAGTTTGCATAGACTTAGCTTTGTCCTCCATTTTCTTTAAAACTGCTTCCACAGGTGAACCAAACAACACATCAGACTGTAAAGGAGCATCCAAAATCCTTGTCTTAACATGCTCAGCCAAATTTTGATCCCTCAGCCAGGCATGTCTGCGAAGAACAGAACTAGTGGCAGCCACCCTCGAGGAGGCCTGCACAGCATCAAAACCACATTGCAAAGAATGCTTGCCCACTTGTTCAGACACATAAACTAAATCCAGCAATTCTTTACAATCAATACCTTCCGCCAAAGCATCTACCTTAGATTTCAATTGTGAAAGGAGATAATTTTGATATTTCAGCATGTGAAACTGACAATTCAACGCTCTCATGGCTAGAGTGGGAGAAGTATACACTTTCTTACCCCACCTATCCAAGGCCCTTGCCTCTTTGTCAGTGGGAACAGGATTTTTAACCACAGAAGCCTTAACACCTTTAGGCCCCTGAGAAACAGTTTCTGGGTCCGCCCTAGGACTCTTAAACAAATACTTATGAGCTTCGGGCACCCTATAATACCTATCAGGTTTAACAGGAGCAGGAGGCAAAGAATCAGGGTTCAGGGAAGCCTCTGCAAAAACATCTTCCACCACATTTAATACAGGAGGTATAGCTAAGGGCCTATGCTGGGGTAAAAACAAGAATTCCCTAAGCCTCTTCCTGGAATCAGAGTAATCCTGGCCTTCCCATTTAAAGTGCTCCCGCATGGAATGCAGAGTCTCTGAAAATGAAAAATCCTCAGGAGGAGAAGCCGAAGGAGTGGCATCATCCACATCAGAATCAGAATAATGAGGATACTCCTGCAAATCTTCCAGAACACTCAGAAGCCCCTGAACCCTGTTCAAAACTGTCAAACTCAGGTTCCACCCTAGGCCTCTTATCAGGAGGGCCCATAGAACCTCTAATCATAGTAATCAAATCTTCTGCCATTTTAAGCATATGCTTCTTAGGTACAGAACCCGAAATGCTAGAAGCCCCTACTGAAGCTGAACTTGGCCTACCTCTAAAAGAAGTTTTGGCAACAGAAGGAGAGGCTCTAACTACTTTGGGAAGAGAGGGAAGAATAGTTACCTGAGAAGCCCCCCAGCCTGGCCTGCCTCCTGAGAGGGTACATCCTGTAACAGTAAAGTTTCTGCCTGAGACTCCATAGAAACTCCTGGCAAAACCTCTGGCTCCACTGAGCCTCCTAAAGAACCGACGTCCGGGACTGCCGGTTCATCAACCCTAGGCTTCGCTGTTTTGTCCTTGCGCTTCTTGGGAAGGGCGCCGGAGCATCGGGCGGGATTTTATAATTACAACGCTTCCCAAACACTAATCTGGCACAGTCTAACCTCCTCTTAATAGTGCGTTTGTTAAACCTAGCACAAGAGCGGCAACCAACAACGTCGTGCTCAGGCCCTAAACAAGGTATACACAATGTATGGTAATCCCTATGAGGTATTTGTTTCCCACAAGAAATACAGTTATTCACTTTTCTGACATCCGGTTAAATACTGAGGCAAGAAAAACCAAAATGTTCCAGCGGGTACTTAGCCAACTCTGATTCAGTCTGAAACTCCGGTTTCGGAAATATTTCAGAACGCCAACCTGCACTCGCAAAACTGCTTCTGCATCGGACCACGCGGCAAAAAAGACTGAGGATATGACGCCGGTCATGCGCATTAGTACCCTGACGTACTGACGTCAGTCTAATGCGCCCTGACCGACGTCAGCCTTATACTCTGGTATTCGGGCCGACTGGATGCGGACTATACCCAATAGTAAGGACTGCAGCAATGGAAAACGAAGAACATCTACAGATTCCACCATTATCATCTGAAGCTTTGACTAAGCCCACAGTGTTGACAAATTACACTAAACTATGCAGTATACTAAATTTATAATATGCCAAGTACACTGCAGCTACATGATGAAATATGAACTGCCACTTATGGCACAATATAGAGACTCCAGCAGCAGAAAAAAGCTGAAGAATCAATCTTCACATTTTAAATAAATGTTTTACTGGTCTACGTACAAGTGCATAAAACTGGCCACACAGGTGACCAGTCATTATTCCTAAAGCAGATAAATTCATACAAATTGTATACATTTAAACTGTGAAAGACATGGTGCAATGACCATTACTAAATGGATATCTCATCTCATACATGTGTGTTATTTACAGATATTGCACATTCCACTACCTCCCTTGCACTTCACCCAAGGGGGGGGGATCTGCTCAACCTTGGATAAAATACAAGAAAAAAGTGCACTAGCACTAAAGACCACCTCAAATCCCGTACACCTTAGTCAAATATTTTTGCTTAGTGTGGCTCAATGGCATACAGGCCTATGACCCAGATGACCACTGTTCAACTAATGAAATGGGAAATTGACAAAGCAACAAGGATGGGAGTCACTGAGTGACTCCAGCTTGCCCATCTGAGGGTGAGATTAGCATAAGGCAATGGCTTCATCTGCAGAAATGCGGATGTATGGCTCATACGGCAATGCCTCTGTGTGAAGGGCATAGTTCATCAGAACGTCAGCATGTCCCACAGAGTGCATATACATTCTGCAGGCCATTACTAGGAAGCTCCCGCTGCCACCAGTTGCATGGGAGGTCCACTTGAGCTGTTGATTGTGTTGCTCCCTATCCCCCCAACTATCTTCTCTAATGGAGGGATAAGGCTGGTTTACCCATCTCAGGGAACAAATGGGCAGCAGCGTTCTCACCTTAGTATGAGAAGGGCCTGGTCTCACTTGGAGCAGAGTGGCACAAGTGAACTCCTTGGGTAGTAAAAAAACAATTAGCCTGTAAGGCTCTCATCCTGCCCAGGAATGGGCCAGTGTACTCTTCTGGAAATAGGACTGGTCAGCCCATGTGGGCTTGGTCCACACCCTTAAGAGATAAATGGGTCAACTGAGTGAGGGCAGAGGAGCTGTTGGGTGAGTCAGGCCAAACGGGTGGAATACATACATGTATATATGGGTGTATTGTGAATGACCAAATTTCCCAAATGTCGAATGTATAACAACGACAAAATAAGTCTGATCATCCACAATACCAAAAAAAAAACAACAGCATCAGGAGAGGAAAACTATTTTCTCTTCCAATATTAAAATTAGCACCCCCAATAACAATAGCTCAAATTTGTCTAAATAGTGGCAGTGTTACAGGAAGGCTTTAATGACAGTAAGGTGTAGGGTTAAGGTTGAGGGAAGGGGTGGTATTAAAGTTAGGGGTAGCACCCATTGCTAAAGAAGGCAGGTGGTGGAGCCCCACTTGGATCACCTTAGTAATGGATGCTAACCCTAACTCTAATGCTGTCCTTTCCCCAACCCCAACCTTACCACCATTAAAACCTTCCTGTAACACTGCCACTACAGAAGACAGACTCCCCAGCCTAACTCTTACCCTGAAATACACAAACTCACACTCAACACCCATCCTTCTCTCATCCCAGATCCTAACTCACTGTCACGCACGCTCACCTCCCCAACCCCACTTACTTGTAATGACAATTCATACTGTTAACGTATTTACCATTTGGCGATCTGTACTGTCAACATTAAATCACACCCATGCCATTTGTCGAACAAAAGTAAGTTCGGTCAAACGCTGGGGACCTACATGTCTATATATATCTATATAAATTTTACCCATGCTAACCAGCTAAGGAGAAGCTGTGCAGAAAGAATAAGTGCAGACAGCAAAACATCAGGAAGGCAAAAAGCAAGATTTTCCAACAACCACAAACTGACCTTTACATTTTTCACTCCTAAGTAAATAGGAACGAAGCCCTAAATGTTGCTGCTACAAACTGAGACCAGGCATTGCCGTGGGTGCCTTACAAGCTGCCTGTAGAAGATAGGTGAGAACACCACCAACTTATTCATCTCAGGGAGAAAGAAGTGGCCAGGCTCACTGCACTGCTGCCACCTAGAGGAAGGTGCAGCAAGGAATACACAAGATGGTCAGTTCCTAGGCTGTCAAAGCAGTGTAGAACCTTGTATTTCGATGTCAGCAAGTAAAATAAATTATTTGATTAACCTGGCATGTGAGATTACAGCATAAAAAAATATTATGATTAGATGTGTCATATCCAAATTGTGTGTCTGAAAAATGAATACTAAGAAAATCACCTCAAACACAAACTCAAGAAGTGCATCTCTTCACAATCATTTAAAAAGTACAAGTGCTTATGACTGAAGACCCAATTAATAATGCTGTGGAATACACAGAGTTTTAGCTGACATCTACATGTCTGTTCAAGATGCGTTAAATTACACCTTCAAAATACTGTGGAATTCTGCTGTGTTGGAGGAACATGGACCACTACTATTACACTGTGGTGCCATTATTTTAATTAAAGTATGCTTTAACTGTTAAGCATACAATCCTTCCACTTCAAGTATGAAAAGGGTTGCATGGCCATCACCATTACAAGCAATTTAGAAAATGACTACATTCTCCTTTGGGGCTACTGGAAGTAGCCCACTTCCTCCCACACATATTTGTGCCTGCCTTGACACTGAAGGGAGTAGGCTAAACCCTGTTACTTCTCCCCTCCTCCTGCCAAACCTGGAAAATGAACAAAAACACTGTACAAGAATAAATACTTACCCAAATAAAAGGGAATTCAGCAGTAGCTGCTGGCTTCAGGGGTCGTCCAGCTGCACAAAGGAGGACAGAATAAATACAGACCCGCTGAGAGCTTTCACTAATCAAAAGAAGTCACGAGGCTATTGGCCCTGAGGCCGTTATAAGCCTAGCCAAGAGTTTAGCCCATATTTAGACAAAAAAGCACCCTATGCCCCTGTCCAGCAGGGAACATGTGTGGAATCCCAGGGATGTATTTTCTATTTCACATCCAGTTATCCAGGTTGTGCTTAAAAAGAGGTAAAGAGGTACTCTGCATGATGTAGAGAGGGAGTCTATTCCACAGATGGGAGAGTCTCTGGAACATAAATTTGTCCCGCCAACAAGTCCTACTGATATCACAGACCAGGTTGAGGCCAGATGCGTGGGTTGTTCGAGTGGAGCTTGACTTGCAGATACGCAGCAGCCCATCAAGGCGGGGTCTGAGATTGCCTTATATGCCAGACAGAGGTCACCTCTGAGGAGTCTGTAAGAAGCTGAGTAGAGGGATAGGGCTTTTAGCCTATCTGTGTATGGTAGATTTTTGAGGCCCTGGATTCTCCTGAGTGAGGAATCTCTGTGGTCTTTCCAGCCGCTGCATGTATTTTGCAAGATACATGCCAAATGGGGTGTTGTACTCAATAATGGGCCTTATAAGGGAAGAATACAGGGGTGTTATGACCTCCTTGTCCCTGGATGAGATACCCTTACTTATGAGGTAGCCCATGTAGAAAGCTTTCCATACAATGGAAGCAACATGTTGGTCAAAAGTCAGGTTGCTATCAATCTGGGTGACCAAATCCCTCACTACTAAATGCGTGCTTAGCACATTGTTATTAATGTGATAATTTGCGGGGACATCACTCTCCCCAAAGTGGATGATGCATTTTTTTGTATTCAGCTTGTGGCCATGTTTCTGGCACCAGTCCTAGATTTGGGTGAGACCCTCTTGGAGGATGTCCACATCACTAGGGGAATTGATGACAGCACCTAGCTTGCAGTCATCTGCAAACTTGGTCAGCCATACCCCACTGGTTTTGACCTGCACCTCAAAAAAGTATATCCCAAATAACAGAGGCCCCAAGACCAAACCCTGGGACACGCCACTCGATATGGGTCTACTCCTTGAGGTGGCTTCCCCTATTTTGACTAGGTGGGTTCTATCAGTGAGCTAGCTACCCATCTAGTAACATACAGGCTGATGCCTAGTTGAGACAGTTTATCTATTATGTCCAAGTGGGGAATAGTGTTGAAGGCTTTGGCCAGGTCAAGGTAGTCGGTGTGCACCGTTTTTCCCTCGTCCATGGCTTTGGTGGCTGTCTCAAAAAAGTCGACCAAATTTAACAGACATGACCTCTCCTTGACAAAGCCAAACTGTGTGGGACTGAGTGTTTGAAGGTTGCCAATGTCCTTGTTAATGAGGTCCATGATAATCCGTTCTTTGCTCATGCAGATCAAGCTAGTTAGGCTGATGGGTCTATAATTTCCTGGAATGGTGGATGTTCCACTTTTGTGTAAAGGGATGACAGTAGCTGTCCTCCACTCAGCTGGGAAAAAGCCAGTACTCAGGCTTTGTTTGAATAGCGCACCTAATGGTGCTGCAAGTTCCTGCCTGACTTCATGTAGGATGCAGACTGGGATGTTATCAGGTCCCATGGAGGCTGTATTTTTTGCCTTTGAGCCAGCAGTGATGACCCACTCCCTAGATAGAAGGGGAAGGGGGCAGGTAATGTGAATGTCCTGATTTACTGATGGGAGGGGGGAGGACAGAGGGGTGAAATTTTCACCGAATCTGTCAGCCAGCAAGTTTGCTACATCTACGGCATTTGTATATGTGGTGTCCTTGACCACCAGTTCTGAACAGACCTGGGTGATACCTTTGAGATTACGGACATATGTGAAGAAGGCTTTATGACTGTCTCTAGCAGATGTGGCCAATTTGGACTCAAAGTTTGTTTTGGAGGATTTCACTAGTGCTCTTATTTGCTTGTTTAGGCTAAGGAGAGACTGCTTCCAATTGGGTACCTGCTCCTTCTTGGTCCTGGACTGCAATTTGTTTCTCTTATTATAGAGTTTATTGCAGATGCCCACAAGACAGGTTTACTCTTCCTTGAGAAGGATGATCTAGTTCTGTCAGGTATCCCCGATTCCATGCATCTATATAAATGTGCGTGTAGTAATTTGGTAAAGTTCTGGATACTGGTATCAGTTCCTAGAGAGAGGGAGGGGGCTGTGAAGCTGTTTATACCATCCCTCAGGAGACTGTAATCAGCTTTGCAGAAGTTTTTTTGTTTGACCCTAGCTAGAGGGGGGTTGGGGGAGATGGCGACTTCAAATGTGACTGCTTTATGGTCGGATCTTACAAGGAAGGATGATATTGCAGGGATGCTGCAGTGGTTACTCATGTTGGTTAACACCAAGTCTATGATATTATCACCTCTTGTGGGGGTATCAACTAGCTGTTCCAAAGCTTTTGCATCAACAAAATTGAGGAATCTCTGGACATTTATGTTCTGGCATGAGTAGTTCTTCCAGTCTATGTTTTGGTAGTTAAAGTCACCCAGGATCAGGGTAAAGGTTTGAATCATGATAGATGTGAATAGGTCTAGATAGGCAGACTGGGCATCTCAAGTCAGATTTGGGGGCTGGTAGCAAGCTATGATTTGTATAGGGGTCTTGTCAATGGCTAACTGCAACGATATGCTGGGAAAACAAGTGAAACAAAAGCGTGGAGAAGGGTCAAAAAATGAAAGTTCAAAAAGCTGAATCCTGGTAAGCTGGCTTAGCAAACACATCCAACCACTGGAGTCAATGCTCAAGCAAGAACACTAGTGAACATCTTCTTCTTTTGGCTTTTCCCAGTTAGGGGTTGCCACAGCGGATCACTTGTCCGCTCATGACTGGCAGTGGAGTTTTATGGTGTGGAGTTGCCAGCCCGGCGCCCAACCTTCCACAGAAGGCACACACACGCACGCACTCACACCTAGGGCCGAGTGTCCAATGCACCTACAGCATGTCTTTGGGATGTGGGAGGAAACCGGAGCACCTGGAGGAAACCCACGTGACCACAGGGAGGACCATACAAACTCCGCACAGAAGGCACCCCAGCCAAGGATCGAACCAGAGAACCTCTTGCTGTGAGGAGGCAACTCTAACCGCTGGACCACCGTGGCCGCCCTAAGAACACTAGTGAACATATGAAGTGAAAATAAAAGGCAGCTCTGAAATGTCAGCAGAGGAGACATTGTTTAGACAAGCAATGGAAGAAAATACCACCTCATTAAAATGGTCTTTGATAGCAATGTTTCACAATGAGTGGTGAGCTAACTGACAGCAAAACAGCAAAGTTAGAAATCCTCCTGGAAATAAAAGCAAAGCATCTAGCAAGTCATCCCTTCCTTCCCTGGAGGCAAACAAGACAAGCACTGTGTAGTTTTCTAAAGTCAACCAGATTAATTTTTATTGTTGTTCATTGTAAATATGTATTTTATGTGGCGCTTTTCTCCTCAGGTCTCCACTGAAAATGTGACTTGTGCCCAGTCAGACGCTCCCAATAAAGAAAGAAAAAAAGAAAAATTGTACATAGAGTTGTGAAAAGCTTTTTCTGCAGGCCTCTGTCCTCAAAAGAAAACAGGGAGATGACAGACTCACAAAGACAAAGCTGAAGCAACATCTTTAAAAGGAAATGTGCAGAAGTCTTAAAAATACACCTGATCCTTGTGAAGGGTTAAATATTATTCCTTACATTTCATTTACTTCTGCAGTCGTGTGCTGCTGCTGCAATAGGTCCTGATCACCTGCAGCAGTGCAAGATTTCAATAAGTCACTAACTAACACCTATACACTTACCAGTCTATACTAACTGGATAACCCATTGGGTAGGGTCAACAGCACTCACTTTTATTTAGCAAACAATTGTTGTGGGAGGCTGGATGTCCAGGGAGCAGTTACACCTGCAGAGAGATAGTGATTTTGACTGTTACAGATCTCCCTTGTTCCCATTTATGTGCTATCACATTTACTGGTCTCTGCCTGCATTAATGCATGATGTAGGGGTGTCCCTGCCCAGGGCCAAAAGACAGCATCCCTCCCAAACCTGCCTGCATACCTAGCTGGCATGCTGAACCTCAGTCTCGTTTTGGGCTACAGGAAGTAGCCCACCTCTTCCCATACATCATACTTGGTCCTCAGCCGGAAGAGAAGTGAACAGGCTAAACCTTATTACTTCTCCCTTTCTCCTGCAAAGTCCAATAAGTGCCCAAGCTGTTAATCAAACGCATGTCACACGGGACCTAGTCTTTTTTTTTTTTTTATCCCTCTATACCAGCAGAGTTGGAATAGTTCCTCACAAAGGCCAGAAGCTCCAAAATCCAGCAAGTAGAGGTGACTGCCACTAAGGAGCCATCAAACTCCAGGCTTGAACAATGGATAGGCAAGCTCAAAGTCTCAAGTCTGAGTATGTTTTTTCAATGGGGATGAGGTCTTTTTAGTGCTTTGTTCAAATCTCGTGGGTCAATACATATTCTGATGTCATCTGAGCTTTTCTTATGAGCTACCACCATGGAAGATACCCATTTAGTTGGAGTTTCAACTGGACAAATCACACCTTGTTGCACCATTTTACCTAACTCAGCTTTGATTCTGCCCTGCATGGCTATTGGAACTTTACGTGCTAGCCTGATAACCAGACTGACCTCGGGGTCTAACTTCGTGCAGTACACAACTGGAAGTTTGCCTAGTTGTCTTCAAACAGATCTGCATACATAGAAAAAATGTGATGGGCAAAATGAGAGTAGTGGTCTTATAAGCTAACTTAGTGGACTTCCTTATTAAACGAAAGCAGTCCCATTTGCAAACAGTCCCTGAGCCCTAATAATGACTGGACATACCTCTTGACCACATAAAATAAGTCAAAGCTTCTTCCAGCAAAGTAACATGAAAGCACCACTGAGCCTTTGGTTTGAATTCCTTCACCTCCATAAGCAACAAGCTTCGCACACCTTGCCAAATCAAGCCTTTCACCATGACGCACACTAGCAAATGTTTCTACCGACATAACATTGCACTTAGAACGTACATAAACTTTGAGCTCTACGGGTTTGCCATTTATCCGAACAGTACAAAATACTTCTTTCTTTGCCCTTAAATCTACTGCATTAACTGTTTCATGAAGCAATGACACACCATCAACGTAAAGAGTGCAGTTGCCACTGTCTAACTGATCAGCTCGTTTCTTAACATGTTCCCTTTTAATAAAAGAATGTGGGCCTTTTGATTTACAATATCTTTTGAAATTATTCCATTTATTGCATTTGTTGCATTGTTGACCAAAAGCTAAACATTTTTCCTTTTTAGATTCATGGCTTTCACCACAATTATGACAGTTGGCAATGAAACTAGGTAGGGGCCCAAGCTTTGAATTTGCTAACTCAGTCTTATGCTTCTCCGAGACTGTGCGAACTCTAGAATTTGCTAGAAAGTTATGGGATTTACCAGCGAGTGCTGCAGGGGCTACAGTTGCTGCCATGTGCTTGGGCCGGTTTCTTTTAACCACGTGCTGCATACCATCAGCATGAGCTTCATCACTGTGCCTTCTAGAGCTATTCTCGTTTGTAAGCATATCTACGTGCCTTTCTGTGAGCTCGTATATCTGACAAATCGCAATGGCCTTATTCAATCACTGTCAGGAAGTAAAATCTCTCACAGCATCATCTTTTATACCACACTCTAATCTGTCTTATCAACTCATACCTAAAGTCACCAAATTTGCATGTTTTAGTTTTGTTTCTCAAGTCAGTTATATATGCTGCTAAAGTATCACCAGGCTTTTGATCCCTTGTGTAAAATAAGTGCCTTTCCATATTAACACTTGTCTGGGGGTACACATTTCTCTAAATTTACATTTTAGGCACTCTGGGTCCTCTCTCGACTCAGCTGGTATAACAACACGACTGTTTTCCCCCATCTCCTGTACAGCAGGTACATACACAAATGAACACCCCCTTTCTACGGCTTCTGAACAAGCTAAATTAAGTATAATAAATGCCTTTGTATGGTCATCTTTATCAGAACATGCAGCCTTTATGAAAATGTCATACTCTTGCACGAACACTCTACAGTTCTCAGTAACATTACTGTCAAACACAAGTGCACTGGGTTTTCGAAATCTGTATCCAATGCCCACAAAGTATGCCCAAACACACTGAAAAATATGGCCCTTGTAATTATGTACAAACAGTGCTGTGAGCTTGTAATAACTGTCAAATGCAAAATAAACTCTTTGAAATACTGTACTTTGGGAAATATGGTCTGTAATTGCTGTATTCTGCAAAATATGCCTTGTAATGGCTGTACTTTGTGACATAGCTTTAATGTAACACTGCACAAACATGCAAACACTTTATACATTTCTGATAACTCGAATATCTTTGCTTAATACGAAAAATACACGCTTTGCGAAAATGCGGTTGTTTCCCCTTATCTTATCCATTTTATGCAATTCTGACTACTTCAAACATTTTCCATAGTAATTCGAATATTTTTATCAATATCATACATATCAGTCTATACAAATATTATTTAGAATGTTCTGTATGCCCTGTTTGCACATTTTAGGGATGATTCACTCATCAATATTGCTCCAGCTCTAAGCAAGTGCCTCTAGTCATTTTAGCCATGCCGCTTCTAACTTTATACCTTTTTGGATATGCCTTTTCTGACTCCATGTCCTTTAGACATGCCTTTTCTGACAGCATGTCGCTCGTTCATCTCTAACACATATGACAAGAAAGCTTGGGGTTTCACTTAGATGCTTTAATACACAGAAACACATCTGGATGGATAGTAGCATCATTAAATATGAACTAGTTAACAGACAGGCCTTACATACATACATGCTTACATCCCAACAGCCAACTACAAAATGGCACTCTTGCTTGCAAATGATCAGTATTTATACACTTGTGCAAGCCCTTGGATAACTTTTTAAAGGTATGTACACACACAATGATCTACAGGTGGAAACGCAGTCATAGATGCCATCCACAGCTTGTGCATGAAACTTTCCTGCAATGCCAAGGCCCTAACAGCCCAAAAGCAAACCGCTTCTTGGTCATCAGGGGGGACAACCATGGCTTCTGGTCTTGCTTGAACTCTGGAAATAAGGCACAGAATAAAGTGAATGGTGGGAAACCATGCAAGAATTTCCTCTGTCATGGGAGGTAAAGCATATTCACACATCTCTGCCTTTCACACTGCTAGACTAAGCAAGGAAGGATGAGTTTCATATTTTCCTGATGAAAATCAGCCAGTGGGGTATCCATTTCCCAATCATTGAAACCAGTCATCTAGGAGTGAATATCAGATGACTCTGAAAAGATAAGCCCTCAAATGTTACAGAAGACTGGAGGAAACTCTGGGAGTCTATCAGCGTGTTCCCCTCTCCAAGGTTGTGAATGCTCAACGGTGAAGCCTCCTGTCTTTAGCAAAATGCAAGACTTATGCTGAAATCTCTGGCATGGGACAAAACCATGTAGAGCTGCTTTCTGAAAAATGTTATCAACACTATGGAAGAACTGTCAGACAGGATCAGGAAACTGCCCTGTCTCAGTTCCTCCAAAACATTCAGCGCAAAAGCTAATGCTCACAGTTCCATCTGATTACAAACGACCCCTTCCTCCTGAGGTATCCACTTTCCTTGCACTGTGGAAAGACAAAGGTAGGCTCCTCACCCCAGCAATGGAGCTTTCATCAGGCTCTATGACAGGTCTCCGTGCAGAAAGGAGATATCTAGTGGAAAACCTGCTCTTCTCTGAAGAGTCACCATCTGAAACTTTACATACTATATATGCCCAACTCTTACCAAGGTCCAAAATGGGACAGCAGTTTCCTGTCCCTTCCTAACAAAGAAGAGATTGGCATCAGCCCTTAATGAACATGTCTGGGACCAGTTCAGGAATTCTGTGGATGCTACCTGGTCACTAAACACAGCTTCCTGAAGAAGGACCCAAGAGATATGGTAATAAAGTATTTTCATCAAAAAATCACTAGTCTTCTAAAGTGGGTCTATACGATGGTTTGATCTCAAAGGACTCCTTCCCCTACAAATACACAAGGACTGCCTGAGACTGTAGTCAGGAATGCAGTTGCTAGGCTGGTACAGTAATCCTATTTAGAAAGTTATCAACACAGCTACATGAGACAACTCTGTCAGTCATTTAGAGGATCTTACATCTGCATGAGGTATTCTTCCTTGGGGCCTGGTCCTGTCTAATATCTGGGTTCTGTGGACAATCATGTAGTCCTTATCCAGTGCCAACACCATGTTTCCCTCTCTGAAGGTCCTCAAGCATATCCTGGCTGTCCAGCTGACACAGTTAACTCCCATCTTAGAAAGGGGAATCTACAACAGCCTACAGTACTTCAGCTTTTAAAGACAGCTTCAGTCATGCCATTATAAAAAAGCACAAACAAACCTTCTGTCGAATAAAGTACAATTGTGTATGTAAAACTTACTGTAATAGTAAATGTTCTATTAGACCACTGCTGCAGTAGCCCAAGTTATACAAGTCCTACCCCCACTGCAACCAGCCAGCTTCACAAATTAAGGACGCTTTTTACCACCTTCAATTGTTAGAAGCTATAGCAGATCTCAATAAAAGTACAGTTTAAGCATGAAAAGCTTCAGAACATTTTCTGTCCATGAAGGAAGCAACAGGCTTGAAGACAAGGCCAGGAAACAAACCAAACAACTATATACAAAACATTGTGGAGAAAGCCACATCCTGCTAACACCAATAAATTATCAACAAAAATCCAGGCTGGGGGGGGGGGGCTACTGCAATAATGCTCAATTAGAACATTTACTGTTACAATAAGTTTATTTACATAATTGTACTACATTCATCATTAGATCACCACTGCAGTAGCATGAAGTTACTTGGGATGATTGCTAAAGCCTAGCTAGCCAGGAAAGGAGGAGGATTCACAGTTCAGGAGCCACTGCAGTACAGACAATGCAAAAACCTACTACGGCCTAGAAGAATAAATGACTCTTGCAATGCTTTGTGAAAGTGTGTACAGAAGACCATGCTACTGCCTCTAGAAAAGTTAGGGTGCACACCCGTTTTGACACTGCTCATCTTTTCTTCTTTCAATTAAATGAAATAAAGAGCTGATCAGAAGCTCAAAATTCCCTTATTCCATCAATGCAGTATCGAGTTGCTTTTGGACACAGAGTATGCAGGATTCTCTCCCTCCTGTTTTTTAGTTCAGGAAAGAAAACAATGCGATGAATGAATTTGTTCACCTTAGACGTAAAGGGAGGGTTAGTTCTTAAGGATCATGAGAAAGGTTAAATCACCAGAGTTTTCAACTGACGCAGTGCCCTAGCTAAAAAGTCAGTAGTGAGTAAACCAGGTTTCAAGAGCTTCAAATTAGCCTGAAAAACTGGCAGAGTGACTTTTTACTGGACGGCGTTGTGATCTCAAGAAGGAACAAACTAATTTTGAGATGGACGATAACTGAAGGGGTTTTGCCTTTTTGCCTGGAACAAGGAAGAAAGATGGCTCTAAATGCAGACAAGACGAATCAGCCAAAAGATAAAACTTATTAGATAAGTAAGAAAAGACTGACCTGAGCAATTCAGACAGATAATGAAGAAGCAGAAGGCCCTTATATCAGTGGATGGGTCCTAACTCCTCTTAAGGAACCAACCAGAAAATCTCTTCAATTTAGCTAAATAGGATTTTCTAGTGGCAGGTTTTCTAGCCTCATTTAATGTCTGCTTCAAGTCCTCAGAGAAAAAGTACCCAAGTGTGATCAAAATGTCAGCCAAGCAAGTCAGATGCAAGTTCTACAAGTAGAAGTGAATTAGTGATCACTTGTCCTGTGTGATTAGATCCTTTCTGTGTTTGTGGTAACTCTCCCTTTTCATGAAAATGACCAAGGGCAAAGTACAGTTGTGTTCTACTTACCGTAAATGTAGATGTTTGAGTAGATCAGTGTTGCAGTACTAATTCTTGGATCTTCCTCCCATGCAGAAGCCTGTGACTGGTCTGATTTCCAGAGACTTTACATCACCTCTAGCCAATGCATGTCCGAAGACCAATGTATGGACATCAAGGTATAAGAAGGGCATCTGTCAGCACCACCATCAGGTCTTTTTTTGGAGTAAATAAGCAATTGCAGTAAGCGAGCAATCTGGAGGTGAAGGAAAGCATGAACTCCCAACTGTCTGAATTTCAGTGAGGAGGAGGAAAGAGCAGTTATGGTAAGTGGGACACAACTGTACCATATTCTTCGTAGTCAGTGTTGCAATACTCATTCTTGGCAGTATTTCTAAAGCTAAAAGTTAGGTGGTGGGTCATCATGACGCTAGGAAAAAAGAAGTTATGTACTTACCATAACGTTCCACGTGAGTTTATCTCGCCTTTATTTTTACTGATGGTTTCGGAGCCGATCCTCGGCTCTGACACAGCCGATAGCAAAGCTCAAGGTTTGCCAGTAGCTCCAGACCAAGCCCCTTATCCCACAATGCACTGCTGGAACTACCTCAGATCGTATTTGCTGCAAGTAACAGTATATATATATATATATATATATATATATATATATATATATATATATATACACATACATATATACATACACACATACACACATATACCTTTTTATTTATTTCTACCAAGAACACTTCCCAAAGGGGAAGAAGAAATACTGAATAACCAGGATGGTACTAGCCTCTAAATCAACAGTCAGCCAGGCGGGGGAAGGAGGGAGGGACATGAGAATAAAGGCGAGATAAACAACTCACATGGAATGTTATGATGAGTACATAACTTCTTTATGTGAAGTTGTTAAATCTCGCCGTTAATTCTCACTGATGGGTAAGCGTCCCTAGCACCCTCGATCCTGGGTGGCTCATGGAAGTATGTTCTTCAGTACCGTGGAACCAAAGGAAGACCTGTCCCTTGAAGCTTTATCTACTTTATAATGCGTGATAAAGGTATGAGGCTTAGACCAAGTGGCTGCAGCACAAATATTGTCAAGGGGCAATTTAGCTTGAAAAGCAGAAGACGTAGAGATGGCTCTGGTAGAATGAGCCTTAGGTTTGTGTGTTAATGGCATGCTCGCATTTTCATAAACAAGGGATATACAATCGGATAACCATTTAGATAAGGTTGTTTTAGCCACTGGATTGCCTTTTCTGGCTTCTGAGAAGGATACAATAAGTTGATCTGATTTTCTAATATCCTTAGTTCTATCAAGATAAAATCTGAGCTGTCTGTGTACATCAAGTTTGTGCAGCATGTATTCCAATTTGCTAGAGTGGTTGGGAAAAAAGACCGGCAGCTTAGTGACCGGATTGATATTTGACTCAGAACAGAGGTTAGGTAAAAATGAGAGGTTTGTTCTGAGAGATACTCTATCAGCATGGAAAATCATGTAAGGTGGTCTGATAGATGATGCTTGAAGTTCTGACACTGCAGGCAGAAGTAATGGCCACAAGAAAAATAGTTTTCCAGGATAAATATTTGATATCACAAGAAGATGCTGGTTCAAAAGGGGGAAGAATAATTTGAGACAGCATAAAGTTCAAGTTCCAGGGAGAATAGGGAATTTTGATAGGAGGTCTTATGTGAAGAACATCTTTAAGTCTTAGATAATTTATGGCCCATAACATTTGAGCCACCAAACCCAAGGTGAAATTTGAGATGGCAGCTAATTGGACTAACTGTAGCAGCTGCTGCCCCTTCCTTAAAAATTATTGTCAAGAATTCTAAAATAGATGATAGCGGAGCTCGGAAAGGGTCAATGTTCTGCATGTTGGCCCAAATTGAGAACCTTTTCCATTTACTGCCATACAATTTCCTGGTAGATGGCTTGTGAGAAGACAAGAGAATTTGTCTTGTATCTTCTGAAATTGAATGAAGCCTGGCAATTAGGGGAAGTGGATTAGCCAAGCAGTCAGTTTCAGGGACTGCAGTGAAGGATGGAGGTCCCCTGACGGGTGCATCAGAAGGTCCGGAACTGGGTCCAGGATCCATGGATCTTCCAACAGATGATGGTGGAGAAACGGAAACCAAATCTGTCGAGGCCAGTTGGGGGCTATGAGAATAACAGTCCTTCCCAACGATTTTACTTTCTGTAAAAGTCTGGGCATCAATGGGAAGGGTGGAAATGCATAAAGGAGAACCGGGGCCAATCGTGTAAAAGTGCATCTCTCGGGGGATGACCGGGAAGTGGTATTAGGGCAAAGCAGCTTCTGAATTTTGAATTGATGTAGCTGGTAAAGAGTTCACAGCAAGGCTGGCCCCATTTGCGGAAAATCAACTCTGCAACCTGTTTGAGAGACCACTCGTGACGGAGCAATATCGCCCTGGCTAGCTTGTCCGCTATCACGCTGGATTTTCCCAGGATGTGCGTTGCTAACAGAAAATGCTGGGACAACACAGCCCATTGCCAGACGCTGAGGGCTTCTCGACAAAGGGGGTAAGACTTGGTTCCGCCTTGCTTGTTCAAGTAACAGACTACTGACATGTTGTCCGTCTGAATTGCAATAGTTCCTAGAGGGAGAGAGGCCTGAAAGTACTGCAATGCCAGAAGTACCGCTCTCAACTCAAACATTGATGTGCAGATGTGATTCTTGAACTGTCCATGTGCCTTGGGCAGTCTTTCCCTGAAAATGCCCCCCCCACCACCCTATCAGGGAAGCGTCTGTGGTCACAGTGGCTACTGGGGGGCAAAGGTTCTTCCGATTGTGACATGGAGACGTCAACCACCACCAAAGGTCTCTCTTGCAAGAATCCGTGATGAGAATCATGTGGTGCATCGGTAGTTTCTGGTACGACCACTGAGCAAAGAGGAGCCATTGAAGAATTTGCATATGCATCCTTGCGAGTGGTATAGCCAGGATTGCTACCGCCATCAAACCTAGTACCTTCAACACCTCTGCTGCTGTAGCTTTGTTCTTTGACACCAGTGAGCTGACGTGTTGGCGGAGAAGTGAGACTCTTTCGATAGGAAGACAGAGTGGTAGTTGAGGTATCTAACTCTGCTCCTATAAAAACGGTATGCTGTGATGGCGATAAGGCAGACTTTTCGAAGTTGATTGTAATGCCTAATTGATGGCAGAGTGTCAGAGTGTATTGTGTTGCCCGAGTCAATTGATGCCTGGTGGTAGCAGTGAGGAGCCAATTGTCTAGGTATGGAAACATCTGGAATCTTAGACGTCTCAGGTGAGCCGTGACCACTGCCATGCATTTGGTGAACACTCTGGGGGCTGTAGTGAGACCAAAGGGCAGGGCTCAAAACTGGTAATGATCATCTCCCAGCCAGAAACACAGATTATCTCTAGAGCATCTGTTCATCTTTATGTGATAGTACGCGTCCTTGAGATCTATGGAGCACATCCAATCGCCTTTCCCTAGGAATGGAAGAATGGACTGAAGCGTGACCATTCGGAACTTCTCTTTCTTTACGAACTGGTTGTGTCTGCTGAGGTCCAAAATAGGTCTCCAGTTCCCGGTTTTCTTTGGTATCAAAAAGAACCTTGAGTAAGTTCCGAATCCAACTTGGTCTGCTGGGACTGGTTGGATGACTTTTTTTTAGCAATCTGTGGACCTCTACGATTGCTTGTTCCCTGAGATTGGGTGGAACATCTGGGATTCTCTTTACAGGAATGGGAGGGGAAGAGAAAAGTATGAAATATCCTCTGGAAATGATGCTTTGTACCCATGTAACTGTTATGTTTAGCCAGGCTTCTGGGTACAAAGACAAGCGACCCCCCCCGATTGCCTCCAGAGCCAAACAGTAGGGCCCACTTTCAGGGGCGCTGGTAGGGTTGACCGGAAAACTGACCCCTGTCACCCTGTTGCTGCGGACCCCCTCTGCCGCAGTGGTGGCATCTTCCATTAAAACCCCCTCCTCTGCCTCCAGATGGGGTTTCTCCACATGTGTACTGAAAGGCTCCCTGTGCTTTTCAGAACCACATTTTCCCTCCCCTAGGGCCCTTGGGGTAGGGCTGAGTAGGGGTAGAAAAAGGGACTCCAACAGCAGATAAGGTCTTGCCTTCCTGCTCACACCTGGTTCAAGTTTCCTTTACTTTGGGCCCAAACAGTGATGAGCCATCGAATGGGGTATAATAAAGGAAGACTTAAAGGGTTCCACAAAGGAACAGAGACACATCCAGGCTTGTCTTCGAAGAGCAATGCCCGAACTAGCTGCTCTACTCGAACCATCAGCTGCATAGGATATAGACGAGTTTACCACTGAGTTTAGGGTAGCAAGCTGGGCGTTGACTTTGTCGGCCACACCTGCAGCTACCGTACCCTGGAAAGGATCTCCTAGCTCTTTCAGGAGATCTCTTTGTAGTCTAGTAAAGTGGGTTAAGTAGTTCAGTGATCGCAGAGAAAAAAAGTCGCTGAACTAAACATGCGTTTCCCATATCTATCCATGACCCTAGAATCTCTGTTAGGGGGATGGATAGATGTGGATGTCTCAGACACTTCCTTTTTGGTGGCTGCAGCTACCACCATGGCATCAACAGGCACTCCCTTTGTCAAAAATGGCTTGTCCATTGGGGCAGACATGAATTTATTGGGCTTACGAGGAACAGGTTCCATGGCCTCCGGTGACTCCCACTCCTTACGAGAGATCAGTTCCATGAGCTCATCATAAAGCGGAGACACCCAGGAAGTGGAAGGTTGAGATCCAAAAGACTTCCAGAGCACGGACTCATCCTCAGTAGAGGTCTTGGAATGCCAATTGCCCCTCTAAGGATCTAGTATCTCTGCAAAGGAGATATCCTTAGAGGGGGATCGAGGGGACCCTTCTGACTCATCCAAGTCAGTGTCAGATGTCAGAGACTCCTGTGGGGAGTCTAAGTGCCTCCTCTTGCACAATCTCTTACTGGGCACCTCCTCAGTGGAGAGATCTGGGGAGGTCTCAGAAGAGCAGGGGACACCCTGTGAGGGTACTTGATGCTCAGGGTCTAGGCTTAGGGGGACTGGTAGACGAAGAAGCAGACACAGGAGCTTGAGGGGAGAGGGAAGGCTGAAGTAATGCCAACATTGTCTTTGGAGACAAAACTCTCCTCATAGCATCGAAGGCAACAAGGCTCTGATGAGAAGGAGTGGACGGACCCGAGAGTACCGTCCGATCCTCCTGCATCGAAACCCTAGGCTCCAAGCCCAAGTTAGGAGCAGAGCTCATCTGAGCCGAAGACCGGAGAGGAAGAGTCAGCACCGACAAATCAGTTCGACAATCCTCCCCGGACCCGATGGGAGAGCATCGGCTCCTAGAGTCCTCGGTCAGTGCCGAGGACATCAGAGTAGATGGAGCCGATAACACCGGTGCGGGTATCAGTTCCAATGGTTCGACAATCATCGGTTCAGTATCCTTCGGCTCCGACAGTCCAGTACGGCTCTGAGGAGGAGTAGACAAATCCGGTTCCATGGTCTTCGGTAAAGACGAGCTGGTCGGGGCCGACAACAATTTGGCAAGTCCTGGTGCCTGTAAAAGCTTCTGCACTAGCCGATCCATGTCCAAATCTGAAAGGCTGACTGAGGACTTAGCTGAATGCACCGAAGGTGCTGACTGGAGCAGAGGAGAAGAGGGAACTTCAGAGAGCAGCTCCAATACTGACAGCTGGCTCCGTATACAATGTACACTCTGTTCTGAGGTCTGTGGAACTGATGACCCTCCCGCTGAAGTTTTCACCTTTTTTGCCACTTTATCTGTAGATTTTGAGGATTTAGAGGACGTGCTAGTACCCTCATGGCTACTCAACATCTCAGAAAAGGAATGCTGTAATAGTCCCCTGTCTATAAGCTTCCTCTTTCTCTCCAAGAGGACTCTTGAAGAAAAGGAATGGCAAATGCTGCAAGTGACTTGGAGGTGTTTAGCCCCCAGACAGTAGACACATTAAATGTGTCCATCAGTGACGGACATTTTCTGCCCACAATCTGAGCATTTTTTGAATCCCGATTTAGGATGGGATTTCTCCTTTTCATCCGACATAGTTAAATAAATCAACACAGTAAACTGCAAAAAGTAAGACAGTAAAGTCCTTACTCACTTTGTAAAGACCCACAAAACAACTAAGCCCAATCCGGGCACTATCTATAACAATATAATTATAGATTACAAATATAGGGCTAAAGAGGCCCACAGAGAAAAAAACGTAACTATTAGAAAGGACTAATAAGGGTAAATAAGGCTAAAGGCCCACACAAACCAACTAAGCCAACAGGGCACTAACTATTTAAAACTATGGATTATATTATGTAATTATCTAATACTAACAACACAACTATCTTAGAAACAAAAAGGAAAGTTTTTTTTTTTTTTTTTATAAACTTGCTGTTATTTTCCCACAAATGATCAGAGCTAGCTGGATCACCGAGATCTCTCTTGCCACAGCAAACTAGATCTGAGGTAATTCCAGCAGTGCATTGTGGGATAAGGGGCTTGGTCTTGAGCTACTGGCAAACCTTGAGCTTTGCTATCGGCTCCGAACCCATCAGTGAGAATAAACAGTGAGATTTAACAACTTCATATTAATATTTTTACAGGATGATACTAGCAAAACTTGCTCCAGCCCCAGAGACATTGCGTAGGTTAAAGTGTTTCGTAAAAGTGTGCACTTATTTCCCTGTGGCTGCTTTTAGGATGGCTTGGGCAGAGACTCCTTTGAGGACAGCAGCGGTAGCTGCCAATTGCCTGGAGTGGGTTTTAATATGCCCAGGTAAACCTTTTCCATGGTGTGAATAACAGATTTCATGCAGTTAGAATCCATGTTGAAATGGTTGCTTGGTGACAGGCATGATCTGTTTACCCTCTGTGAAAGCCACAAGTAACTGCTCTTCATTATTTGGAGTTTTGGTCCTGCCTAGATTGTACATGACCTACCTGTGCAAATCTAGGGAATGCAGGACTTGCTCTGCCCTGCTCTGTGGATTTCGGAAGACCACCGTTTAGTGAATATTCTGATTCAAAGTATGTTCTGATACCACCTTAGGCATAAAAACATGGGTTTGTTCTGAGAGTGACCCTATTCCTGTGGAAGACAGTGAAAGGTTCTTCACACAAGGGCTTGCAGCTCAAATTCTCCCAGTGGTCTTCCAAGTGAGTATCTTTAGAGAGGCTGGCAGCAGGTTTAAAGGGAAGCAAGGTTAGCTCTTTTAACACGCAATTTAGATTCCATGCCAGAACAGGGTTCCTTCTGAGTGGTCTGAAGTGAATAAAGTACAGTTGTGTACACGTACCATAAATGTAGATGTTCGAGTGTATTCACTGTTACAGTCATCACATTTGGGTTATCTGCTTGCAGTAGCCCTCAGTCGGCCTGATTATTAAAGTCTTGGGTCCTGCGTCGGTTGCTGTCCCATCTTCCATGACGTCAGGTAGTCAGGGGCATAAAGCATGCAGCCGACGCCATTACATCAGTTTTTTCTTGCCCCAGATGTCAGGTGCCCCCATAATGGGAAGCAATTATATATAGAAGGTTACACCTCCAACAAAAAAGCAATTACACCAAAAAGCTTTAAGCATAGTAAACAAGAATAGAGGTATAGCCAAGAGAAGTCAGGGGGCCGGAGGGAGGGTAATCAGGACTGCAACAGTGAATACACTCGAACATCTACATTTATGGCAAGTGTACACAAAGTACAGTTTTGTACCTACCATAAATGTAGATGTCCGAACAGGATAGCATCTGCAGTCCTAACAAATGGGTTGTCCTGTCGTCAGGCAGCCCTTCGGTCGGCCGGATTCCAAAGTCTGGGTCTGGCCTCGGCTGGTGTCGCACTTCACCCGACGTCATCTCTGCTGGTCTTCGGGTATAAAGGCATCAGCCGACGCCATTTTCCTCAGTGTTTCTTGCCCCAGATGCCAGTTGCCTTCTTGGAAAACTAAACTTTGGGTAAATGCCAATGTTTCCAAAAAAGGATAGTAGGCAAACACAAAAAATAAGCATGTATGTACATATATACAAACAAATACACCATAAGAGATCCCCCCAGCTAGCTATTAGGAGGGTAAATACCCTAGGAGTACCACAGAGGGGAAGGAGGGTGGGTAATCCTGACTGCAGATGCTATCCTGTTCGGACATCTACATTTATGGTAGGTACAAAACTGTACTATGTCCTTCAAGGATGCATCTGCAGTCCTAACAAATGGGTAGAATACCATAGCCAAACTAGGGGAGGAGGAAGAAGAATTATGGTGTAGTTAGGATCCCTTGCAATACAGCAGTGGCAAACCCTGCTCGGGATCTAGAGTATAGAGGTAAGTTATAATGCTTGGCAAATGTATGCACGGAGGTCCAAGTAGCCGCCTCAATAATGTCCTTGGTAGCCACCTGAAGAAAGCTGTGGTAGTGGCTGTAGCCCTTGTAGAGTGAGGTCTTATGTTCTGTGGAATTTGCTTTCCATGGTAGGAGTAACAGAATCTTATGCAATTTCCTATCCACTTAGAGATTGTCTGTTTGGAAAAGTACAGTTTTGTACCTACCATAAATGTAGATGTTCGAAGATCCACATTGCTGCAGTCCTAACACTTGGGGGTAGTTCAGTCTTTTCTTGCCCCAGATGTCAGAAGACCCTAAAAGATAAGGCCAAAACCAAAAAACACCAAACACTCCTGTACCAAATATATATACAATATATACAATTTACAAAAGTACAACACAACCACCCCTAAACACAGAAACATCTACATTTATGGTAGGTACAAAACTGTACTATGTTCTTCATCCCACATTGCTGCAGTCCTAACACTTGGGTAGAATCCCAAAGCAGAGGTAAGGGAGGATGGCAAATCATAAAGAAGCTGGAGCTGTCAACATGCCCTGCAAAACAGCAAACCAGCCCTAGATTTAGAGTAGAGAGGAAGGTGGTAATGCTTAGAGAAAGTATGCACTGAACTCCAAGTAGCTGCCTCCAAAATATCCTTAGTTGCCACCCCTTAGAAATGCTGTTGAAGTGGCAGTAGCCCTAGTGGAATGAGGCCTAATCCCAGCTGGAATCTCCTTGCCATGATGGGAATAACAAAATGCAATGCAAAACCCAATCCACTTAGAAATAGTTTGTTTTGACACAGGCTTGCCCTGAGAACTCAAAGCAAAAGAAACAAACAACTGCTGAGACTGCCTGAAATCCTTAGTCCTGCTTAAATAATAACGCAACTGCCTGTGTACATCTAAAGTGTGCAAAATCTTTCCTTATTTTGGGGATCTGCATAAAAAGTAGGCAAATGAATAGTTTGGTTTAAACCCACACTAGAGACCACCTTAGGCATAAAGGAAGGATTAATGATACCCTATCCTTATGGAAAATCGGGCCTGCAATTCAGAAACCCTTCTTGCAGAAGTAATGGCCAACAAAAAGCAGTCTTCCATGACAAGTATTTCAATTCAGCAGTAAGTTTCTCCAACACAAAATTGAGGTCCCAAGCAGGAGTAGGGGTCTTATATTCTTTGCCCTCTAAGAAATTGCTTGAACAAAGGATGAGAAAACAATGGTGGGTCACAATCATAGTGAGCTGAAATTGCTGCAGCATGAATCTTAATGGAAGAGAAAGACAAACCTTTGTCCAATAACTCAGTAAGATATTGAAGAGCCACACTCAAATTATTGCTGCACTCCAAAATAAAAATCTCTTCCATTTTTCCCTTGTACTAGGTCTTCTGGCCTCCATAATCACATTCAAAACTTGTTGAGGAAGTTGAGACCTGCTGTGGTCGAAAACAGAATATGCCAGGCTGTTAGATGAAGAGAGTGAAGCTTGACATTGAGTAGATGACCGTCCCTCTGAGACAATAGGTGTGGAATCAAAGGTAAAGGCCATGGAGGCTTCCTTACCAGACTCCTCAGTAATAAATCATCCTTGGCTTGTCTTGTCTGACCTTTAGGAGTACCTTTGGGAGGAGAGGCAGAGGTGGAAAGGCATACACATGAAGATTTTTCCAACTGAAAGAAAGAGCATCCACTTTCCAAGCTGTGTGATGAAACCAAACTTTGGCAGCTGGTGGTTTAGTGGAGAAGCCCCATGACACTGTCAATAATACATGAAGATCCAGTTTGGGATCCATGATTTGCCTGCTTAACACATCTGCTAAGGAGTTCTGTGCTCCCGGCAGAAACCTTGCCTGAAGATTTAGTTGCAAGCTGAGCGCAGTCTCCCACAAAATCATTGCTTGCCTGCATAGAGGATAAGAATGTGTTCCTCCTTGTTTGTTGATGTACCACATGACAGTTGTGTTGTCTGTTAGAATCAACACCTGCCCTGGAAGAAGTAACTCCTTGAAAGCCATTAATGCAAACTGGACTGCTAACATCTCCTTCATTTTGATATGTAGATGCTGTAGTCTGGCAGGCCACTTGTTTTGTATCCACTTTCCATTCAGATGGGCTCCCCAAGCTATGTCCGAGGCATCTGTCGTTAGAATCTGACTCTCCTCTGGCCGGGTCACAGAGAGTCCCTTGTTTAGGTGACATTCCTGAGCCCACCACAAAAATTCCTTTTGAATGCAAGGTATTATTTGAATGACAGTGTCCAAATCCTGGCAGTGCTGTGTCCATACATTTTTGAGATACCATTGCAGCTTCCTCATATGCAGTTTGGCATTGGGAAGCACCAGAATACAAGATGCCATGAACCCTAAGGCTTGAAGGACTGTCCTTGCAGTCAGCCCGGACTGAAGAGATAGTTGATGGAAGTAAAGTGAAAGATTCTTTTGTTTGTCCAAAGGCCATCTGTTGCTGTATTCAGTCTCACACCCAGAAAGCACATGTCTTGAGAGGGTACTAGACTGGACTTTATTTCGTTCACAGAATACCCCAGGCATCTTAGCACTGCTATCACATATTCCAAATGCTGCAAAAGGTCTTCCTTTTCTTGAGCCAGAATCAGGCAGTCGTCCAAGTAAGGATAGATTTGTATTCCTTTAGCCTGAAGTAAGCTATCACTGGAGCCAGAACTAGATAAGCCAAAGGGCAATGCAGAGAACTGATAATGGGAATTGATACTTCCTGCAACTTAGTCTGATAGGCACATGAAGGTAAGCCTCCTTGAGATCTAAAGTTACCATCCAATGATCTTTTCCCAGCAGAGGTAAAAGCTCTTGAACTTGGGAATGTCCAGATAAGTGTTGAGGATAGACAAATCCAAAATTGGTCTCCACGTGTTCCCCTTTTTTGGTACTAGGAACAGGCGAGAATAAAATCCTAGGCCCCTTTCTGGCACAGGAACCGGCTGAATGGCCCCTATTTGAAGTAACAGAGAAATTTGCTTGTGAGCCTCTTTTCTTTGTAGAGGAGGAATGTCTCGCATGCCTTTGAAAGGAGGCAAGGTATGGAAATAAAACCTGTAACGAATGATATCCAATACCCATCTGTCTTGGGTAATTAAACTCCAATTTTCTTTGAAAAGTGCCAGCCTTCCTCCCAAAGGTGCTGCCAGACGAGAAGGCTCTGGCAGCTGAAAAGGAAGGTCATAGGGTCTGTATAGGAAAGGACTGAGCCCTGCCCTCACCAGAAGACTGAGCAGGTGAACTCCCTGTTCTAGGCCTAAAAGAACCTTGAGCTCTGCCCTACCACGCCTAGACCTACCCCTAGACTGGGAATCATAAGAAGGATATGTCCACCCCTTAGTAGGCCAATTTCTACTAAACTGGAGGCTGAACCTGCAAAAATCTTTAACAGTCTGCATAGACTTAGCCTTGTCCTCCATTTTCTTTAAAACTGCTTCCACAGGCTAACCAAACAACACATCAGATTGTCATCTAAAATCCTTGTCTTAACATGCTCAGCCAAATTCTGATCCCTCAGCCAGGCGAAGAACAGAACCAGTGGCAGCCACCCTCAAGAGGCCTGTACAGCATCAAAACCACATTGCAAAGAATGCTTACCCACCTGTTCAGAAACATGAACTAAATCCTGCAACTCTTTACACTCAATACCTTCCGCCAGAGCATCCACCTTAGACTTCAATTGTGAAAGGAGATAATTTTGGTATTTTAACATATGGAACTGGCAATTCAAAGCCCTCATGGCTAAAGTGGAAGAAGTATACACCTTCTTTCCCCATCTATCCAAAGCCCTTGCCTCTTTATCAGGAGGAACAGGATTTTTAACAACAGAAGCCTTAACACCCTTAGGCCCCTGAGAAACAGTTTCTGGGTCTGCCCTAGGACTCTTAAAAGATACTTATGAGCTTCAGGCACCCTATAATACCCATCCCGTTTTACTGGGGGAGGAGGCAAAGAAACAGGGGTCAGGAAGCCTCTGCAAAAACATCTTCCACCACATCCAGAACAGGAGGTATAGCCAAAGGCCTATGCTGGGGTAAAACAAAATTCCCTAAGCCTTTTCCTGAATCAGAGAAATCTTGACCTTCCCATTTAAAATGCTCCCTCATGGAATGAAGAGTCTCTGAAAAGAAAAATCCTCAGGAGGAGAAGCAAGGAGTAGAATCATCTACATCAGAATCAGAATAAGGAGGATACGACTCAGAAGCCTCAACACTGCTCAAAACTCTCAAGCTCAGGTTCCACCCTAGGCCTCTTATCAGGAGAACCTCTAATCATAGTAATCAAATCTTCTGCCATTTTGCAGAGACCCTGAAGAACTAGGAGAAACACCCACTGAAGTTAAACCTGGCCTGCCTCTCGGAGAACAGCTACCTGAGAACTGGCCTACCTCCTGAGAGGAAACATCTTGTAACAGTAAAGTCTCCCTGAGACCCCAAAGAAACTTAGAACCTCCCTCTAAAGAACCGACAGACGGTTCCAACCTAGGCTTTGCTGCTTTGTCCTTGCGCTTTTAGATGAAGAGCATCCGACGGCATTTTATAATTACAACGCTTCCCAAAACTAACCTGGCACAGACTAATCTTCTTTATAGTGCTTGTTAAATCTAGCACAAGAGCGACATCCAACAACAAGGTATACACAAGGTATGGTAATCCCTATGAGGTATCTGCTTCCCACAAGAAATACAATTATTCACTTTTTCTGACATCCGGTTAAATACTGATTCAAGAAAAACAAAATATTGGGTACTTAGCCAACTTTGATTAGAAAATTTCAGAACGCCAACCTGCACGATATGACCCCAAGTGTTAGGACTGCAGCAATGTGGGATGAAGAACATTTGCTTTTCCTTCCCTTCCTGTTGCATAAGCTACTAGAAGCTGGTCAGTTTTTCTATTGCCCTTGGTTCTGTCCAGGTAGTAGCGCAACTGTCTATGTACATCCAAGGTATGCAGCAGTCTTTCCCCCCTGTTCTGTGGATTGGGAAAGAAGGTAGGTAGGTGGATTGCCTGGTTTAGAGACACTCTGGATACCACCTTAGGCATAAATGTAGGATTAGTTCTCATGGATACTCTATCTTGATGGAAGATTAGGAAGGGTTGTACTGCCATTAAGGCCTGTAGTTCCGAAACCCTTCTTGCTGAAGTAATTGCCAGTAGGAAAGCAGTTTTCCAGGATAGGTGTTGAAGATCTGCTGTTGCTGCTGGTTCGAATGGAGGGAGTGTCAATTTTTCTAGCACAAAGTTCAAGTCCCATGCTGGTAATGGTGGTTTCCTAGGAGGTTTTACATTCTTGATTCCTCTGAGGAACTGCCTGAGTAGAGGATGTGAGAAGACAGGGGGATCGAAGCTGTATTCTGCAGAAATAGCTGATGCATGTATCTTGATGGAGGAATAGGACAGGCCTGTATGGAGAAGCTCTGCCAAATACTCCAGGATGTTGGCAATATCTATCTTTGACGCATCTTTTCCTCTTTCAGTACTCCAAATGACAAACCTTTTCCATTTCCCTGCATAGTTCCTTCTTGTAGAAGGTCTGCGGGCCTCAAGGATAATGTCTTTAACCCTTTGGGGTCACTGTGATTGTCCTGTTGCAGTGGCAGTGGTTGTGTCTGTGCCTCGTTGGTTATTGCCTTGCCACTGGCGTCCTCTGTAGGCACCTCCTCTGGATTGATTTCTGCCTCTGGAACGTCTATTCCTGCCTCTCTGAGATTTAGAGGAGTCTGGAAAGGACCAATTTTTGGAAGACCAGTTCCTGCTAAACCTTGGGGGCTGAACCTGTAAGAAATCTTTAACTGTTTGTACAGATTTTGCCTTCTCTTCCATTTTCTTCATTACTTGCTGGGCAGGAGAACCAAATAGACTGGCCTTATCCATAGGAGCATCTAATAGCTTTGCTTTAACATGATCTGGCTGATCTAAATGAAGCCTCCAGTGCATCATAGCCACATTTTAAAGAATGGTTACTAACCTGCTGAATGTTATTCACCATTTCTAAAACATATTTCTTATCTAAGGAATCATCAGAGGACAGTTTCTTAGTTAACTGATCAAGCATAAACTCTTGGTATTGGATCATATGAAACTGACAGTTCAAAGCTCTAGCTGAGAGAGTAGCAGAGGTGTAAACTTTTTACCCCATCTCTAAGGACCTGGATTCCCTTTCAGAAGGGAGAGGGTTTTTGCTGAGGTCGGCTACTGCCTTAGGCCCCTGGGAGATAGTCTCAGGATCTGCAAGTGGAGCCTTGTATAGGTGGTGATAAGTGTCCGTACCCTGTAAAACCTATCGGGCTTGGCAGGGGCTGGAGGTAAAGTATCAGGAGCAGTGCAAACATCATTAAATGCATCATCCACAACAGGAAGAACTGGAGGTATAGCTAAGGGCCTATGTTGTAAATGTAGAAAGGTCCTAAGCCTTTTCTTGAATCTGAGAAATCTTGTCCCTGCCATTGGAATTGCTCTCTCATGGCATGTAAGGTTTCCCAAAGGAAAATTCCTCTGGTGGAGAGGCAGAAGGAATAGATTCTTCAGCATCGGAATCTTCATAAGTAGAAAAAGGAGCCTCTGGATGGTCTGTAATGTCTGAATCATCAGAAGAATCATCCGAGGACACTGGCTCAGGGGGCTCTGCTCTAGGTCTCTTTTCTGGAGGCTGAGAGGCCCTGTCTGGGTGAGATTGGGATCCCCTTATTAAAGAGATGAGATCCTCTGCCAGAGTAAGCATTTGAGAACTGGAACTGGGCCTGTGTGAGGGGGGCTTAATAGGCACTGATTTAGCAGTTTTGGCTGCTTTAGCCCTGGCAAAGGCCTTTATAGACATGGCTGCAGGAGGCCTAGCAGCACCACGTGCTGGGGTAGAGACATCCAAAGGGATGGTGTCCGATAATTCTAGAGGAACCACATTAGTAGGCAAAACTTCAGAGGCCGATTCAACTAGGGTAGCAGGAGCCTCGGTAGTAGTCATGGATTCGGCTGAAGATGGACCCGTTTGCTCGGTTTCGGCCGAAACAGAGACACTCGCCGTTTGCTTAACCGTGGTTTCGGCCGAAACCGCGGACCGCGAGTGTCGGTCTTTTTCTTTGCGCTTTAACAATTTGAGAAGTCAGAGGATCCACGGCATAATGTACGCAAAATCTGGGCCGAAAAACTGTTCAGCAAACTCCGACCGACGCCTAAGCGTTCGTCGGTTGAAGGAAGCACAGGCTAAACAGGCTGCTACGTCGTGGACTGGGCCTAAACAAGGTAAGCAGTAAGAGTGGAAATCTTTATGAGGTATTTGTTTCCCACAAGTTAAACAGTTATTTACTTTTCCTGACATCGGCTGAGGCAAGAAAGAGTCCCCAACGGGGTACTTAGCTTTTTAGACGTCTTCGAAGTAGTATTCGGTAGTAATAATCTCTGGATCTGACCGACCGGCACTTGCGAACAGCTTCTGCTTCGGGCTCCACGCGGCAAGAAAGACTGAGGAAAATGGTGTCGGCTGATGCCTTTATACCCGAAGACCAGCAGAGATGACGTCGGGTGAAGTGCGACACCAGCCGAGGCCAGACCCAGACTTTGGAATCCGGCCGACCGAAGGGCTGCCTGACGACAGGACAACCCATTTGTTAGGACTGCAGATGCATCCTTGAAGGACATCTGTACTATGTTCTTCGTGTTTCACTGTTGCAGTCATCACATTTGGGTAGATTCCCAAAGCTAAGGATGGGAGGAGGAATTAGATAGCATTAGGAACAGCTATAAGGCCCTGCAAAACTGCAGTGGCAAAGCCAGCTCTGGATTTAGAGAAAATTGGCAAATGGTAATGCTTGGTGAAGGTATGTACAGAACTCCATGTAGCAGCTTCTAGGATGTCCCTGGTAGGGACACCTCTGAGAAAGGCTGTAGAGGTAGATGCTGCCCTGGTTGAATGTGGTCTTATCCCCCTGTGGGGTAGGTTTTCCTGGTGCTTATAGCAGAAATGAATGCAATGGCCTATCCATTTAGAAATGGTTTGCTTTGAAATGGCCTTCACCTCTGCACCTGCAGCAAATGCAACCAGCAGCTGTTCAGATTTCCTGAGAGGTTTAGTCCTGTCCAAGTAAAATTTAAGTTGTCTGTGCACATCTAAGGAGTGCAGTATTCGTTCCCTTTTGTTCTGTGGATTAGAAAAGAAGGCTGGCAAGTGAATGGACTGATTAAGAGCCACACTGGATACCACCTTGGGCATGAAGGAGGGAATGGTGCTAAGGGACACCCTGTCCGCATGAAAGATGATGAAACGCTCCACTGCCATGAGGACTTGTAGTTCAAACACCCTTCTTGCTGAAGTGATGGGTAAAAGGAAGGCTGTTTTAAAAGAAAGGAATTTCAACTCTGCATTTGCAGCTGGTTCAAAAGGAGGTAGAGTGAGTTTTCCAATACAAAGTTAAGGTCCCAGGCTGGAGTAGGGGCTCTCCTGGGTGGTCTTAGGTTTTTGGCCCTTCCGAGGAACTGCTTCAGCAGTAGATGAGAGAAGAGGGGGGTTCCGTGTTGTAATGAGCTGAAATGGCTGAAGCATGAATTCTGTTGGAGGAAAAGGAAAGGCCCTTGTGAAGCATCTCAGTTAAGTATTGAAGAATCTGAGGTAATTTGGGTGCTGCTATGCCCATCCCCCGAGTTTAGTTCCAGGAACAGAATCTTTTCCATTTTTCAGCATAAGATTTTCAAGTACTAGGCCTCCTTGCCTCCAGAATGACATCCAACACTTGCTTACTGAGGGATGGTAATGGCGAGATCAGGTAATTAGCCAGGCTGCCAGGTTCAGGGTATGAAGCTGAGGGTGCAGAATCTGGCCCTCCTGTTGGGACAGCAGGGCAGGGGTCTGATGCAGGTGCCATGGTGCCAGCAGTGACACACTGCGCAAAAGGGGGTACCAGTGTTAGCATGGCCAGTCTGGTGCAATCAGTATCGTCCTTGGTTTGTCCTGTTTGATCTTTCATAGTACCTTGGAGAGGAGAGGCTGAGGTGGAAAGGAATAAACTGATAGGTTTTTCCAGGTGCAGGACAGGGCATCCACTTTCCAACTTGTTTGTGGGGAGTCCTTGTGCAGAATTTGTCCAATTGGTAGTTCTGGGGGGAGGCAAACAGGTCTATCTCTGGGCTCCCCCATGTGTTTCTCAACAGGTTGAATATCTTTTGTTCCAGTTTCCACTCATGTGGGTTCATGAGATTTCTGCTTAGTTCATCTGCCAGTGTATTTAGCTTTCCTAGCAGGAATTGAGACTGTAGGTGCACTTGGTAGCTCAAGGCTGTGTTCCGCAGAGCCATGGCTAGTCTGCAGAGAGGGTATGAGTGGGTTCCCCCCTGCTTGGGGGTACATAAGTACCACATAACAGTGGTGTTGTCTGTCTTTACCATTAACTGTCCTGGAAGAATGTGGTCCTTGAAGGCTATCAGAGCATTCTGTACAGCTAACATTTCTTTTTGATTGATATGCAGGTGCATTTGACTTGGGTTCCATTTGCACTAAATGCACTTCCCTGCCAAGTGAGCCCCCCCATGCATAGTCTGATGTGTCTGTTCTTAGGGTATGGGCGGCAGGGGGTAGAGTGAATGGCAGTCCCTTGTTTTGGTGGCAGGCCTCTGCCCACCAAAGGAATTCTATCTGTAGGCAAGGTATGATAGGAATCATTGCTTCTAGATCCTGAGAATGTTGACACCATAGGCTTTTTAGATACCACTGTAGTTTCCTCATATGGAATTAGGAGAATGCAAGAGGCCACGAACCCCAAAGCTTGCAGTATTTTCCTTGCAGATAATGGAGTCTTTGTGGCCAGTAGTTTGAAGTAGGCTGTCAAATTAACTTGTTTCTCTGGCGTGAGGAAAGCCATCTGGGAAGTTGTGTTCAAGCTTGCTCCTAGGAATACAATTTGTTGGCATGGTACAAGATGTGATTTCTTTTCGTTTATGGTGTATCCCAGAGAAGTTAGCAATTTATGTACAAACACCAAATTATTCAATAGTATGCCCTGGCTTTCTGCCTGAATTAGACAATCGTCCAGGTATGGGTATATTTGAATATTTCTTTGCCTGCAAAATGCAATGACTTGAGCCAGGCACTTTGGGAATACCCTGGGCACAGTAGATAAGCCAAAGGGCAGTGCAGAGAACTGATAGTGCATGTAGCCAGCTTTGAAGCAGAAGCATCTTCTGCTAGATTTCCTGATTGGGTTGTGCAGGAAGGCTTCTTTTAAATCCAGTGCTGCCATCCAGGCATCCTTGTCTAGCATAGGAAGCAGCTGGTGAAGAGTTAGCATCTTAAATTTTGGGATCACCAAAAATGTGTTTAGGATAGAGAGGTCCAGGATAGGACACCAGGAGCCGTCTTTTCTGGGCACCAGGAAAAGTCTTGAGTAGAAACCTTGTCCCCTTTCCTCTTCTAGGACAGGTTGAAAAGCCCCGATACTTAGAGAAAGAACTTGCTTTTGAGCCTCTGCCCACTGATTTGGGGGTAGATCTGGCAAACCGTTTGGGGTTGGTAAGGTGTGGAAGTGGAATCTGTATCCTTGGGAAATTATATTTAAAACCAATTTGTCCTGGGTAATGAGTTCCCAATTTTTTGCCTGCAGGGCAATCTTTTCCCCTAAAGGAGCAGTCAGTTGTGCAGGGCTTGGAAGTTTTAAAGTTAAGTCATTGATACAGTTTACCATAGGGGGAAGTCTTACTACTCCCTGCTTTGGAAGTGGGAGTCCCCCATTGCTTAGTCCTGTGACTACCTTGGGACTGAAGCCTGGGTGTCCTGCTGGTTCTGGGTTGGGACTGAAAAGGCCTGGAAGAAGCAGGAACGGACCAATTCTTAGAGGACCAATGCCTACTAAATCTGGGAGGCTGTACTTGCAGGAAATCTTTAACATTTCGCATAGATTTAGCTTTTTCCTCCATCTTTTTAAGTATTTCTTCTGCTTTGTTGCCAAACAGGTGGTCCTGGTTTAAGGGAGCATCCAGCAATTTAGCTTTAACATGATCTGGCAAAGATTGCTACTTAAGCCAAGCATGCCTTCTAAGTACAGATCCAGTGACAGCAGCCCTGCAAGATGCCTCTAGTGAATCAAAACCACATTGCAAAGTATGTCTTCCAACTTGTTCAGCAGAATACATTTAATCCTGTAAATCTTTATTTTCAGCACAGTCGGGAATCATCATTTTCTGTTTAAGCAATCCAGTATGATGCTGCTGATACTTTAACACATGAAACTGGCAGTTTAAAGCCCTAATTGCCAAGGTTGCAGAAGTGTATACCTTCTTACCCCATCTATCCAGTGCCTTGAAATCTCTATCAGAGGGGATAGGATTTTTGGCAGTAGTAGCCTTAATGCCCTTGGGTCCCTGTGAAATTGTCTCAGGATCTGCAGTAGGATTTTTAAAGAGAAACTTGTGAGAGTCAGGAACCCTGTAATATCTATCAGGTTTAGAGCAAGAAAAAGTTTCCCCAATGGGGTACTTAGCTTAGCTGAAGACTTCGGTTCTGAAACTCGAAAACAAAAATTTCAGGAGTCGGCCGACCGGCACTTACAAACTGCTTCTGCTTCAGGCACCGCACGGCAAGAAAGACTGATGTAATGGTGTCTGCTGCAAGCTTTATACCCCCGACTACTTGACGTCATGGAAGATGAGACAGCAACCGACGCAGGACCCAACACTTTGATAATCAGGCCAACTGAAGGCTACTGCAAGCAGATAACTCAAATGTGATGACTGCAACAGTGAAACACGAAGAACATCCCCTTTTACATAAATTTCATATGGGGAGTGCAAGAAGATGGGTGGGGCACTGTACAAACAGGCTGATATGGTAGATGCATGTGCCTTAATGCTGGAATAGGTAAGTCTTTGTCTAAAGAAGCATGGCAGGTACTGTAAGACTCAGTCACTCGTGTCTGAGTCTAGATAATTTTTTGGTGGCAAGTGGCCAGAGTAAGACAATTCCACCTCATCCTCTGAGCTAGAAGAATCTTCCTCTTCCTGAAAGCTACTTTCCTGCTCTTTTTATAGAAGGGGAGGCCTCAGTAGTGGAAGCATGAGAGAGCTCTCTAGATTTCATAAAAGACAAACTCCAGAGCTACATTAAGGAGGTCTTGGGTTTTAGTCTAAGTAGAAGTGGATGGAGGTGGGGGACGATGACAAAGTGGTTCACTCTGGTTTGGGTGTTTGTTTTAAAGGGGGAGACCTGGGGATGCGGCCATCTGTTCTCTACATCAGTTATACCTTTGGTAGTAGAGAAAGACAGGGTGTCTCAATCCAGACTTAGTGACCTCATACCCGACTGACAAGCATGCTGTGGTACTATTCATAGGTAGGCTGGAGACCATGGAGCACTCCCGAGGGGTCAAATCAGAGGGTTCGGGCCTAGGGGTTGCCAGACCAGTGGGCTGCAAAGGGGTTTCACCTGGGTTACCAGTCGACTTATGACAGAGTTGAAGCTTTTCTAGTAACATCAGGCTCCTAGGCCTTTTTGTCTTTCCATTTTTGTGAAATGACAGTAGCCAATGCCAGAGTCTGTGGAGGCCCTGCAGTAGCAGTAGATTGCAATGCCACCAGGACTCAAATGGGTGGCTATTACATTGGCCCTACGTTTTAGAGTTTTTGCATGGAATTTTGCATAGTTAGGACAGTTAGAAATGAGGCCCCAAGTAGAACAGACAAAACAAGTGAAAATCTTTATGTATGTGGGACTTGCTTCCAACACTTCAAGCAATTGTTGACTCTTGAAAATTAAATTAGAAATTTCCCCAATTGAGTACATATCTGAATGGAGGAAGAAGGATAAATGAGCCGACCAATGGACTGTGAGCATTCTGATCACACGTTAAACACATTAGAAAGCACCTGAAGATGGTGCTAACAGATACCCTTCTAATACCCTAATGCCCATAAGATGGTTTTTGGACATCTGTCAGTTAGGAGTGTTGTAAAGAGTCTGGAAACTGGGCCAGTCGCTGCCTACTGCATGTCCAAGAATCAGTATTGCAACACTGATTATGAAAAGTATTCTATAATTTGAAACTGATGCATGACAAAAAGCATGAATCTTTGCCAGTTTTGAAGACATTTTCCAAAAATAAAGCAATCATTTAAGTAGGGAAAATGTGAGTTTGCTGTAGCCTGCAAAAACAATTACTGGCATTGAGAATACCACTGGATATGTAGAAAGGAAAAAATTTAAAAAGTAAATCAGGTACAAAAAACCTTAAGTACGGTCTAAAGTTTTTGAGAACAGGAATGTATTGATAGGCATTTTTGAGATCCAGAGTAGACAGAAAACAATGTAGAGGGATGGGAGGGGGAAAAGCCTGAATAGTGAACATTTTGAATTACGGAATGTTTATAAACAGATTGAGAAGAGTCAGACAAAACACCTGTCCAGGTTCCCTCTTTTTTGAGTAATAAAAATATTCTGGAACAAAATCATTTTCTTTGTTGGAACTGGTTCTATAATGCTTTGGGATAACATCTGAGCTAGAATGGATGGAAATAAAGTAGCTTGATTTTCTTGGTGTAGTGGAACTCCTAGGTTTGGAGAGAAAGAGTTCCACTGCCACCTGTATCCATTTTGAACTGTTTGGAGTACAAAGGAATCTGTTGTGATTTGTTCCCAACAGAGGGAAAGAAGAGAGACAGAGACTGGTTAATACAGGATGGCCAGGGTGGGGAGCAGATGGAGTTTGGCCAGGTATACATTCATGCATTTTTCTTGGTATGGGATGGAGTTTGGGCTCCACTCCCTTTTATTCCCTGAATCTCCTTGTCACTTATTTCTTATATTGGTGTTTACCAGACTTGCACTGGGACTTTGACAGATTTTTTTTAAAAAGGGCCCAGGACTAGAGGGGTAGTTCCTGTTGTACAATAGAATGAGCAACTGAAAATCTGCTTAACTCCTTGAATAAACTTACTTTCTAAAATCAAACCTTTTTTTAAAACCACAGCTGAGGAACTGCCAAACAAAACTTTTATCCAAGAGAGTATTAAGTATCATCAGGGAGATTCTGCAATCTAAACCAAGCATATCTGCTCCTAACAAACCTGTGGCAACTGTCTGGGAAACTACATCATTTGCACTGTATGAAGATTTAAGGGTATTGTCTAGTTACTTGACATATTGAAGAAATCACGTTAAGCAGAGAAAACTTTACTTCAGAAGAAGGTAAATCAGCAACAGTGTTACTCATATCCACAAAGGTTGAAAGTAAAAATATGGTCATGCAAGCCCAACAACTGATGGTCCTAAAGGCTAATGTAGAGGAAGTATAGATTTTTTCCCCATATCTGTCAAATGCCCTCCCATCCTTGTCAGATGGAACAGGCTTATGCAGTAGTTACCTGCTCAGCTCTGGAATTCCTTGGCCAATGACAACAGTCAGATCTGCAATAGGGTTACAAAAGAGAAGCTTGCGAGTTTGAATCAAGTCTATCCATCTTTTAAGACGCAGGAGGTTGACTATCTGGACAGGCACACATAGAATTAAAAGCATCCTCCACAACTTCAATGACAGGTGGGACCAGCAAGAGGTTTTGGAGCATCCACCTGAAGGAGTTCACAGTACCTATTTTGTGCGTCTTGAAACTTTGGTTTCTTTCCAGTGAAACAGGTCTTTCATCCATGCACTAGTGTCAGAAAAGGACATTTATTCTGCAGGATAATCAAGAGGAAATATCTGCCTCAGATTTAAATTCTAAACTGGCAGTATAGGAGACCTTGGAAGTAGTCTACTCCTTCCTCTTCTAACTCTGACAGGGAATCACTTCCTGGGGAAGAGTGAGACCTTTGCCTTTTTAATAGGAAGTAGCTGCAGAAGATGACTTTAAAAGACTGAAAGTCTCTGAAAAGTCCCTTTGGAAATATATAACCTGCTTCTTTTGCAGAGGAGTAAGATAGAGCAAAAAGACATTTGCTGTTTGAGCGCCCCCCCCATGATATCTAAATAGGCCTGGAAATAGAGGACATCTCTACTTCCATAACTGAACCTGCTACCTCATCCCTAACCAGCACTTGAGGGATTCCATTTAGCCCTTCTGAAAGCACAAGTTAGGGTCTTCCCTTCATAGCCACAGCCATACCCATCTGGTCATTAGGACAAACCAGGCTCTTGAAACTTAGAGGCATCCCTTGAAGCAGCACCAGAGGTGTTAGGAACATTCAACAGATGTTCTGAAGACCCCAACAAGGTCACAGCAGAGTCATTGGTAAATTGGAATTTGGCAAAAAGGCCAAAGTCCTTTTTACAGATCTTTTTTCCTTTTTAGGAACCTAAAAGAACGTCCAAGGAAGATGACCCACTGCCCATATATGTACAATTAAGGGTCTTCACAGCCAATGATTTAAAAAGAAAATACTAAGCTTGTTAAGCTGACAGTCTTGGGAGTAAAGTACATGCCAGTCTGACAAAAGTGGACATTGTCTGCCTTCCCTAGGCAAAATAAACAGGCTTTGTGGGAATCTTTATATGTTATTTGTCTTCCATACATTCTTTTCTCCTAGACAAAAGTAAATATTTTCTGACAAATTTTACTCAAAAAAAATAAAATCAAAAAAAAAAGAAAGGAAAAATTGTCCCCAAGACGTACTTATCTACCTAAAAGTTGAATGAGCTGACCGCTAAAACACTGAAGACACAGCACAGATAATTTATGTTTGAACTTTAACAGGAAGAACGCTCTGAATTTTGGTACTCGTACATCATCTGGACATACAGTATACATTGAAGGCATCCAAAACCTTTTATATACAGATGTCCAGTTCTTAAGCAGGATAAATCACATATAGTTTCATGCTGGACCCCACCCAGTTTGGGTTTGTGAAGGGCCGATCTTGTCTCCTGAATCTGACTGACTTCTTCGAGTCGGTCTCCAGAGCTGTGGACAAGGGCAAGGCAGTCCACATAGCCTATCTGGACATCGCCAAGCCTTCAACACTATCCCCCACTCTGGAATCATAGATAAACTTACTAAGCTGGGCATAAATCCCTACATCACTCGATAGGTTGCCAACTGGCTTACTGACAGAACCCAGACTGTAAAAGTAGCAGACTACAAATCCAGCTCCAGGCAAGTGGAGTACCTCAGGATTCAGTCCTGGGACCACTCTTGTTTGGCATCAGCCTCTCTGAAGTACAGGCCAACACTAAGGGACTCTTGGCTAACAAAGTTTGCAGATGACTGCAAACTGGGAGCCATTAGTGAATCCCCAAATGATGTGGATATTCTACAAAAGGGCCTTACAGAAACAGATGCCTGGTGCCAGAGCCATGGTCTCAAGCTTAATGCCAAGAAATGTATAGTCATCCCCTTTTGAAAAAAACATGTACCCATGAACTACCACATAGGTGGTAGGACACTAAACATCGAAAGTGTGATGAGAGACTTAGGGACACAAGTGGACAATGGTCTCACTTTCGATAACCACATCGTCACAACAGTCAGGAAATCCTTTTATGTGGCACACCTCATCACTAAGGGCTTTTCATCCAGAAAAAAAAGGAGGTCATTGTCCCACTGTACTCATCCCTCATTAGACCCATTATTGAGTATAATGCCCCATTTGGTATGTACCTCACAAGACATCTGCAACAGCTGAAAAGGTCACAGAAGTACCTCACTAAAAGAATCACAGGCCTAAAGCAGATGCCATATGCTGACTGTCTAAAAAAACTCCAGCTATACTCTGTGGCATATCGTCTACTCAGAGGCGATCTCTGCTTAACATACAAGGCCATGTCAAACCCTGAGCTGTTGGACATGCTCCACTTAAAGAAATCCCAATCCCTCAGAGCCACACGCTCCAGGGATCTAAACCTTATCATCGCAATGAACAAAACATGCTGGAGGGATAGGTTCCTGACCCAGAGACTCCCCATACTCTGGAATAGACTGCTCATACATGTCAAGCAGAGCACCTCATTGGCCCTCTTCAAAAGGAACCTTGATGATTGGATGGGAGATAGGAAATTCACCCCAGGGATCATGTCAGTTGCCCTACTAGAGAGGGGCCCAGAGAAGTAAATATTGTGGGAAAAAAATTCCAGGGAATTGTTATGGCTAGGCTTGCATAGGCCTTAGGGCCGATAGCCTAGTAACAACCCTATGAACCTATGCTCCTGCAACAGTAATCTAATGATGAACACGTACTATGACAGTAACTACAACGACAAGAAAACTACCCTGATTACCCTGTGGGGTACTTATCTTTCCTCTTAATTAGGACTAGTAATAGGCTGATGACACTGATGCACCCATATTAAATGGCACAGCACTGCCCTTCTTATACCCCCAACATCATTATGCTACAGTAGTAAGGAGTCAGCTGAAGACATGAGAGGAAAGTACAGCTTTGGAAATTAGGAAAACCATCATTCTACCAACAGTACAGATATTCCACAGATCAAGACCGCAACAGTGAACATTACGAAGAACATGGAAAAAAAAAAAAGTTTCCCCTATGTTGTATTTATTCCAAATCTCTAGAAGCAGGCAGACATGCCTGACTGATGATGCTCAGTACAGTATAAACACACACAAACTGTGACAAAGATCTTTGGAGGTCATCAGCAAATACCTTTCTTAAACCAAAGAGTTCCCTAGTGTTTCAGGGAAAGGAGTCAGCAGAATTCTAGGAGGGGGAAGGTAAAGCTCTGGAAGCTGGGGCCAATCACTGGGTTCCTACAGGCAGGAATCCCAGAAATGATGACTGTACCCATGTGTGTAAAAACAAAAAATTAATAGTTCCAAACCAAATGAGAAGGTAAACACTTGGCAAGACATACAAATCGGATCAGAGAACAGTAAAATGCAAACAAAATAGAGCTAATGTACTGGCCAGGAATGTTGACTCAAACAGAAGATGCATAGCATACTCAATACCAAGCCAGCCATGGAGCAGAGAGGGCACTGACTTCTATCATTTAAAAAAAATATATGCATCTTCAATGTGTAGATTTTTAAATTCACTAACAGATATAACCAGCAAGCGAGATTACACAGTGAAGTCTATATTCTCAAAATAAAGGACACTCCCTGTTCATATCTGACAATGGTAAATACAAGACAAGAATTCAGAAAATGTGTGCATGAGATGGAACATATACAATATCCGATCTAAGGGACAAGTGGACAGAACTATCCAGTTAGGAATCTCATTTAAAAACCATAAGCAGCAAAGCTTTGCCATCTTTCACTTTTGGAACACAAGAACAATCCACTGCACTGACTCAAAACTCTTACTAATTTAAATGTTAATGGGTAGAAGACTGAAAAGCAGATTTCCTTCACTTCAGGCATCAGTGACATAGTTGAACACAGAGCATTAAAAATGTTAAAAAGAATTCCGAAACTGCACACAACTACCCTATTTACAGGTTAGGGACAAAGAATACAGAAAATGTGGGAACATCTAGTCTGAACCTGAAACTGCTGGTAAAGTAGATGAACCAAAATTCTATGTAGTTCAACTTCCAGGATGGCTGCACACTGAACAGGTTGACTTCAGCTCTCACAGTATGAAAATAGAAAAAAATACGAGTCACTGAAACTGTCAGTCTGGGTAGAATTCAGTCACTGACCCGTTATTACACTGCCTGGATACTGGCAAATAAGAAATCTGGAGAACTTAAGAGAAAAATCAGCAAAAAAGGAGAAGAGGAAATCCCAGCTGGGAAGAATCCTACATCTGTTTAGCAAAAAGAAATTAAAGTTTCAGCTTTGGAACAAAATATGGCCTCCCGTAATTTAAAATAAAAAATAAATGAAATGTACTCTCAGGTCTTTAAAATAAATGAAACAAAGAAGGTATAGATCAACTCTAATAACAAAAGGCTGGAAAAAAAGCAGCTTTAGCTATTCAGATGAACTGATAAAATTGCAAAAAATCAGAGGATGAAGTGATGAAAAGGCTGGTTGCATATAAAGCTTCTCAAGAACAGTGGTTTCAAAAATGAGAGAGAGTTACAAAACAAAGCATGTCTGCTGCACCAGAGAAACTGGAAGGAACACATTAATTTTATGAAAGCACAAATAAATCGTATTAATGTTCCACAGTAGGATCTGTTAACTGAAAGGGCACAGAGTGTACACTCCAAACCTGGCCATGAGAAACAGCCAAGACCTATATTAGTGAACATGCAATTGTGAGCAGAAAATGTTGAGCATGACAAAACTTTAACAGAAAGGAGACAACAGAGTATGCCTTGGAAACGATCATTGTACATCTAGAAAAAGAGAAGCAAGTTTATCCTTGCTATTAGGGAAAACTGACAGGCGGCTGCCAGATTCAAGTTGCTGTATCCAAATGTCTTCAGAATATTTTTGGGTGATCAAAGACCTTTTTAATGCAGAAAAGGCTAAGGATGAAATAGTTTTCCAACAACGAGTGAGCTAGCATGCAGAAGGGGACTCTACTTCTCATTTTACTGACAACAAAGCCAACAGAGAGCCTTTGCCACTGAATCCTTTTCCATTGTTCTGAAGAAAAATGCTCGAGACTCAGAAAAAAGCACAGGAGCTGACTAGAATGATAAGGAGAACACTGGACTTGAACCAGGGACTGGGAGATGGAGATGCTCAGGAAGACCAGCAACACAGACAACAGTGAATAAAATGGGGAAAGTATCACAGACAACAGTGAATAAAATGGGGAAAGTATCAAGCATCAATGTCAATGGATACAGAAATAGATATGTGAAATATGGCATTGTAAGAAAGTCTTGGAGAATGACATAGAATTTTGTTAACCCTATTAAACTTGTTGGTGAATTGTACAGCATATATGCCACTTTGTGTCATTAGTGTTTAGAAGGACACTGAAGGCAATGAAGTAGCAAAGTAAAACAGTTTTTGGTCTTACTAATCTTTGTATTGACAATTCTTGAAGTAAACTGCATGTTCTATTTTAACTCAATTTTCCACGGTGTGTATTCAGGGGTACTTTAAATGTGAGGCTGGGAGAGTCTTTTCAGAAACTGCTATATACGTTAAGATGTTAAGCAAGTACTCTTTTTGGTTGTAAAAAGCACAGGCTTACATACTGCAACAAGATATAATGCTGGTCAGAAGCAAGTTAAAGCTAATATAATGCTGGTCAGAAGCAAGTTAAAGCTAATATAATGCTATGATCTTGGGCTGTTGGGGTGGGGTGAAAAAAGCATACTGATTTACACATAATTAAGGCAGTAACTTCCTCAGTTTTAACAAGAGTGAAAGTACAGATTAATGTTGACTGTTTTAAGTTGTGCACAATGCAAGTAAGTTTAAAAATATGGAAGAATAGTGAAAAAGTTTCTTGCATCTGCAAAGCTATTAGCTTTTTTTAGTAAATGTTCTCGGATGAAGACAAAGTCTACAGGTGCAAGCGGTTGGCCAGGAGAAAACTGAACAATGTGTTCTGAATGAACATTACAAAGATTCTTTTATGCATCTGCAAAGTTAGCTTTTTTTCTGATTGCTTTTACAGGTGCAGCAATTAATCTCGACACTCCTGAGCACTCTGACAGAAATGTAACATTTAAAGGTACACTGGTAAGCAGTTCAGAAGTCTAAAATGTTGGGAAGTGAAAATCAGCCTCTTCAGCAGTCTTAACACTTTAATGCATTTAATAGAACAGTGCACAATTACATTTAAGTAACCAGTGCACTTTCTCTTAGGAATAAAAGTTAATGTTTACTTAAAAGCATGTAGAAAAACTGCAGGGAACCACCACGATGAGTATAAAACAGTTTATTTTAAAATAAAGAACAAGCGCTTTCACGCACCACCATGGCGCGCTTCATCAGGTTAAATCAATTAATTAAAAATTCATCCTTTATATATCAAAATACATCCAATTAATCAATTCGATCATCAAATTAAATAGTCTAATTAAGTCATTTAAAGAGATATTACCAGGGTAACATCAGGCTTAGGTATGAAGAACATCTTTAACATACAAAGCATAGCGCTTTTCTAAAGCAGCCAAGAGCTTCCGTCAACATAGAACAAACACTTATTCAGATTGCATAACTCAAACAAAAATCCATTCAAAAATTCATATCCAACAATAATAAATTCATAAACCTGTCTTATTTCCTTACAATACCTATTATGAATATAATACTGGTGTTACTAAAAATAAATAAATCACCAATAATGTCATGGCGATACTTATATAATGCATTATATCTAAATATCCATAAAATATGTGTTTTAATCATTATTTATAAAAATATATATATATTTTATATTAATATATAAAATAAATATTCTAACTAAGAACTTATTACTATATTGAATAAACAAGTCAACAATGCTTATTCAATAACTATATAAAATGGTAATATTTATGCAAATAATAAAGCTAAAACCAACACCTAAAAAGAACAAATAATTCATCTATCTCCTAATAGGGCTGGTCGGATGCTGACCGCTAAATTCAGACCAGGTTCAATATGAGACCTGAAGTTAAAAATCCATCTCAGCTCATGGAGTTCAAGAGACCCCACGACATCACCTTCTCTCATATTATTCTGCACAATCTGAATAACCCTAAACTTAAAATGATGTTTGGGGAACTGCTGACAATGCTTAGCCAATGCGTTACTAGTGTTCTCCTTCCTTATGTCGTAGATACGATTGTATATGCGATCCCTAAGCCTTCTCGATGTCATGCCTACATAGTAGGCATCACATAATACACAAGTGGCTAAGTAAATAATATTTTTGGAATCACATGTCGCATAGAAAGTAGGTGTAAACATCATGCCTATTCCTGGTACTTCAAATGACTGAATTTTTGATATGTAGCTACACATGCTGCATTTAGTGCACGAATAAGTTCCCTTCTTATATCGTGACCTAATATCTATATGCCGAACATCCATTTTATCATTACAGAGTAGCCTTTTTAAATTTAAACTATTGTTAAATCTAAAAGTAGGTTTTCTACCTACTATCTGTGCTAGGGTTGAATCAAGTAAAAGAATCTTCTAATTGTTCTTAACGACATCCATAATATGATGTATATCATTTGTATATTTAATGCTAAATGGCAAGCTTACTTCTTTGCTCTTAAAACTATTAGTAAAACCCCCTCTTTTAACATATGTATATGTCCCAAGCGTTGATGAGGTTAGGTTATCAACTAAATCAGCAGGATAGCCTCTACTAATGAGACAACTCTTTTGGAAATCCACCAGAGTATATAAATCCTCCTGTTTACTGCAAAGCCTAGAAATTCTAGTTATCTGCCCTTTTATCACATTACGAAAAACGTAGCGAGGATGCATGCTATCAAAATGAAGGATTGCATTCCTCCAGCATGACTTCCTGTATAGCGTTGTAGTGATGTTATTCTTGTCATCTTTAGTTAGGGTGATATCCAAAAAATTAACATAATTATATGAATGTTCAAAAGTAAATTTTAAAAAAGAGGTGGTTGATTCCATATAAGCAACAAACTCATACAGTGAATCTAAATCGTTATTCCAAAATAAAAGGATGTCTACAAAGCGCCTATACAAAATTATATTTTAAATCTCTCATTATTAAAAATAAATCTCCTTTCCCATTGATGAATAACTACATTTGCATATGCATTTGCACAGGGAGTGCCCATGGCCACTCCCCATGTCTGTGCATATGTTTGATCGCAAAAAAGAAAAATATTGTTGTTTAATACCATATCTAAAAGACTACAGACTAACATCTGATCAGCATTATCTAATGTTCCATTAGCATGCAGATATTCCCTAATGGCTTCCAAGCCAAAGTCATTCGGAATACTTGTGAATAGATTCCTAATATCCAGTGTTACTAATAAAGTGTTGCTTTGAATATTATTGCATAGGGAATCCTGTTTTAGATCATGTAGCAGCCCAAAAGAGTCCTTTAGAATTGTAGGTATTAATTTAACCAAAGGGCCCAATTTTGTATGTATAAAAATAGAGGCATTTTGTCACCCAATGCCTTCCTGAAACTACTGGGCGTAAAGGGGGAGGCTGCACCCCTTTATGCATTTTTGGAAGGCCCTTAATTAAAGGTATCAAAGGGGAATCAATTATTAAAAAATCATATAAACTCTTATCTATACAGCGACACATAAGAAGATCATAGAGGGTGTCATGCACCCCTCTTACTATAGAGCCAACTACTGTTTTATCTATGGGCTTATAGGCTGCATCATTATTTAGCATATTATGCATGAGCTCAATATAGAAGGAGGTATCCATTGCAACCACCCCTCCTCCTTTATCAGCAGGTTTAAATGTGATTTCGTTGTTATTACGAAAATTGTCAAGACAACATTTCAAATTGGCATTCAAATTAACATATATTACTTTGTGCTTTTTCTCTTTATAATACATATAAAAATCTTGCTCACAAGAGCGTACAAAACAGTCAACCATGTTATGCAAAGGAGGTACAAAAACTTTTTCTTTTGCATACATGTGTTGTATGTGAGAGGTCTTTATGCGAGGAATCAAAAAACAGTACCTTAAGTGAAAGTGCCCTAGCAAAAAGACGAAGCGCTATAAGCGTTTCTGAAAGTTCACTTCCCCTAGATGGAATTTAGGATAAACCTTTATTAAGAAGTACCTGTTCATCTGCTGTAAATTCAAAAGAAGTAAGATTGAAAAACAAAGTATTCAATTCCTGGTCTTTCGCCGTGCTTCCGGTATCTCGCCCGAAAATTTCCTCTTCCCTCGGCCTCGGCTCACAGAACGCGTAGGTGCCCTGGCTTTGTATGGAAGCGGGAGGTTTAAAGGAAGAATGCCAGTAGCTGTGCCAGATGTTATGACATTACTTGATTTTGGTCTCGCTCCCAGTGCGTCAATATCTTTTAGTCCCTGCTGATTACAGGGTAATGAAACATTGGAGGGAAATATTTCATCAATATGAGTATCACCCAAGGATTCCTTTCTGGCACGAGACTCATTTGATATCTCGACATGTTCAGTATGCTCAGTACTAGGGTTCAATGAGGGAGTAGTGTCATTAACAGTCGGTTCAGCCCCATTCCTATTGAACCTCGGCCAGACAAAAATCTGGCCCAGCTGGAAATCTTGGTAGTCCCGTTTTAATTTCTTTAATTTTACTTGTTCAAGCTTGCTGCTATATAATGCAACCTGCCTAAGCATATTATTAAGCTTAGAGATGTGCAGGTCACCTTTATATTTTTGTAGTAAATTCTTATGTTCATCCTCCACTTTAGCAACAAGATCTAATTCAATGGGAGTAAAGTATTCAATTAATAAATTAATATACTTAGTACCAAAATCAATATTTAGTTGTTGCCATCTACGCAACAAGTCTGGATGGCTATCACCATAGCTTGGCATACACAATACCCGCATTCCACGGGGAACAACTTTAAAGTGAAGACAAGCCTCCAGGTGTCTTCTCTGCCATATAAGCCGATGGAGCTTATACAAATCATTCTCTAGGAGTCTTAGAGAGCTGTAATAATCTTGTAAATTCTCTACATTGTTAGAAACAATGGGTTGAGTGTTAAGATGAAAGTCCAGACTCAGCAGAGGATTCTCCTGCTGGTGAAAAAGGTTGTTCCAGTCCTCAGTACCGCCCGTACTTGCCGGATTATAATCAAGCTCAATATTCATGGAATCCATCGTGTGCTGGCCAAAAATGCAAACGAAAAAGAAGAATAATAGCAGCAGACAAAAGATGACCATCCAAAGGTTCCTTCCAACGTCAAAAGATAAATGTAGAAAAACTGTAGGGAACCACCACGATGAGTATAAAACAGTTTATTTTAAAATAAAGAACAAGCGCTTTCACACACCACCATGGCACGCTTCATCAGGTTACATCAATTAATTAAAAATTCATCCTTTATATATCAAAATACATCCAATTAATCAATTCTATCATCAAATTAAATAGTCTAATTAAGTCATTTAAAGAGATATTACCAGGGTAACATCAGGCTTAGGTATGAAGAACATCTTTAACATACAAAGCATAGCGCTTTTCTAAAGCAGCCAAGAGCTTCCGTCAACATAGAACAAACACTTATTCAGATTGCATAACTCAAACAAAAATCCATTCAAAAATTCATATCCAACAATAATAAATTCATAAACCTGTCTTATTTCCTTCCAATACCTATTATGAATATAATACTGGTGTTACTAAAAATAAATCACCAATAATATCATGGCGATACTTATATAATGCATTATATCTAAATATCCATAAAATATGTGTTTTAATCATTATTTATAAAAATATATATATATATATTTTATATTAATATATAAAATAAATAAAATAAATATTCTAACTAAGAACTTATTACTATATTGAATAAACAAGTCAACAATGCTTATACAATAACTATATACAATGGTAATATTTATGCAAATAATAAAGCTAAAACACCTAAAAGAACAAATAATTCAACACCTAAAAAGAACAAATAATTCATCTATCTCCTAATAGGGCTGGTCGGATGCTGACCGCTAAATTCAGACCAGGTTCAATATGAGACCTGAAGCTAAAAATCCATCTCAGCTCATGGAGTTCAAGAGACCCCACGACATCACCTTCTCTCATATTATTCTGCACAATCTGAATAACCCTAAACTTAAAATGATGTTTGGGGAACTGCTGACAATGCTTAGCCAATGCGTTACTAGTGTTCTCCTTCCTTATGTCGTAGATATGATTGTATATGCGATCCCTAAGCCTTCTCGATGTCATGCCTACATAGTAGGCATCACATAATACACAAGTGGCTAAGTAAATAATATTTTTGGAATCACGTCGCATAGAAAGTAGGTGTAAACGTCATGCCTATTCCTGGTACTTCAAATGACTGAATTTTTGATATGTAGCTACACATGCTGCATTTAGTGCACGAATAAGTTCCCTTCTTATATCGTGACCTAATATCTATATGCCGAACATCCATTTTATCATTACAGAGTAGCCTTTTTAAATTTAAACTATTGTTAAATCTAAAAGTAGGTTTTTCTACCTACTATCTGTGCTAGGGTTGAATCAAGTAAAAGAATCTTCCAATTGTTCTTAACGACATCCATAATATGATGTATATCATTTGTATATTTAATGCTAAATGGCAAGCTTACTTCTTTGCTCTTAAAACTATTAGTAAAACCCCCTCTTTTAACATATGTATATGTCCCAAGCGTTGCATCTGAAAAGCTATTAGCTTTTTTTAGTAAATGTTCTCGGATGAAGACAAAGTCTACAGGTGCAAGCGGTTGGCCAGGAGAAAATTGAACAATGTGTTCTGAATGAACATTACAAAGATTCTTTTATGCATCTGCAAAGTTAGCTTTTTTTCTGATTGCTTTTACAGGTGCAGCAATTAATCTCGACACTCCTGAGCACTCTGACAGAAATGTAACATTTAAAGGTACACTGGTAAGCAGTTCAGAAGTCTAAAATGTTGGGAAGTGAAAATCAGCCTCTTCAGCAGTCTTAACACTTTAATGCATTTAATAGAACAGTGCACAATTACATTTAAGTAACCAGTGTACTTTCTCTTAGGAATAAAAGTTAATGTTTACTTAAAAGCATACAAGCTGTTCTTCACATCTGGGAGGGGAACAGAGATTAAAGGACACACCACAATCAGTGTAAGTAGGAACGAAGGATAAAAATGTGATCTGGCATAAGTAATCTTAATTTTGGATTAAGTAGTGCCTGTGGGTGCAGCCTCTGATTTGGGGAAACTGCTCCTATCTGTATAGGTAAATTTCATTTGTTGAAAATGTACATAGTTTTGGGCATCTGTTCCACATTAAAAAAAGGGATGATATTCTAAACACTGGTGAAAACAGACAAAAAAACTACAAAGTAAAAGTGTTGAAAAAATATGTCTGATTCAATTGGAACTGCTTAAAGGATCAGCCTGCAAAACAGTGTGTGCATGAATGCACAAAACTGGCAACAAACATTCAAGTATAACAAGTAAGAGAAACAGCTTTCTACGACAATGACTACTCTTGTCCATATTATTATGGAATTATAAATAACCTTACATATACAAATAAAAAGCAAATAGTATTAAATTACATTAAGAAATATAGAGTGCAAAGAAAAATACTGGAGGAAAGAAGAAAGTCATTCAAAATGGAAACTCAGTAGAATATCTGGGACAAGGAAAAGTGTAGTAGTAATACTGATTGACAGCAGGGCTCCAATACTGATAGAAAAGAGAAAAAGAGAATAATGGTATATTTGTGGTAGTAACAGCCAATTAGTAAGACTGGAGAATTAGACTGACATGCACTTGTATTCCACCAAAAACTGCTGTTATGGAGCTTACAAAATTGGGCAAACTAATTTGATGTTGGCAGGGAATATTTATGGGTGGGGACTGGAACTTGATTTTCATTGGTGGTTTTGTAAGGGGGGCACACTTTTGACAATACAATGATGAGCCAGAGGAAAACAATGTAAAAAAATATAAAAGAGGATAGATTTCTGAAGAAATTTATGAAAATATATGGTATGGATTATTTTAATTCAGTAGTAGGAAATCTGACAATTTACATATTACTTCCCAAAGTACAATAACTGGACTACAATGAATAGAATTTTGTTTTACATGAGTATATGTATTTAATTGTAATCTTTGAGAAACATCCAACAACTATTTCAGATCATGCAGCAATAAAAGCTAAGATAAAGATGCACAGTAATAAAGTAAAAATAAGACAGTGGTGCTTTCTCATTTGTTAGAAAGAGAGAGAGCGGCATTTAAGGAATGGGTAGTGGAAACTATTCTAGAGTTACTAAAGAAGATAGACATTCTTCAGAATGGATAGCTTTTGAGTGGGATAATATGAAAATAGAGGTTAAAATAGGGCACAAATAAAAGCGACAGATATGGGAAAGAAGTAATAGGAATTATTTAGAAGGGCTGTTAAAAATATTGCCGAATAAGTGGAATGTCATATAAGAAAAGGAGCAACTACAGTATGTGCTAAATGGAAAATAATGGGGTAGTTGGATAGTATATGTATGAGTTTAGAAAGATTGCTGTTAAGCAACTTTTTTTTTTTTATTCCAGGCCACAAAAACTTTTAGCACAACTTACGCAACAGAAAGTAGAGGGGGTCATTGCCAAACTTTGGAAGCCTATGACAAGAAAAATAACCAGACAGCCTATAAAAATTATTAGAGCTGTGCCGTGCATTTTATGAAAATCTGTGTAAAGTAGAGGACTGAAAAAAAAAAAAACAAAAGGCAAAAATGAAAATATTTACAGAATACTTAATTATGCCAATGACAGGGGAAGATGACACTCAACAATTAAATAGCTAAGATAGGAACAGACCAGATAAAACAGTGGTGTATAATCAATGAATAGACAGGCTTGCAGGAACATATTCCTGTGGAAGTAGGGGAAAGTGATAAAAAATCTGAAACGTTTTGTCTAACAGTATTTTAAAAGGAGGCCAGCATGTTAGGAAAAAGTTGTGGTAGTTGTACTACCCAATGAGGATAAAGCTCCTTCATACCTAGCTTCATAAGGACCCATTTCAATTTTGAACCATGATTATAAAGTGTTTCTGCCCATACTAGCCAAGAGAATAACAAAAGTGTTGCCAAAACTGATAAATATGGATGAAGTGGTTTTGTAAGGGGAGCACACTTTTGACAATACAATGATGACCCAGAGGAAAACAATGTAAGAAAATATAGCTGTTGTTGGTGACTCAATACAGGGAAAGCATTTTGATAGTGTCAGCTGGGTTTTATCAGTAGGGCAATGCAAACATCTGCATTCCCTGATAGAATAAAAAGGGTTAATGTATATGCAGGACCTGGAGACTAAGGTGGGAGGGTTCCTCTCTGGCAAAGCTGGAATTTACTGAAGAAATATGGCAAAGAAACCAAGGTAATGAGTGCAAATAACTAGAAAGGAAAAAGTAAGAGTGGAATGGGGCCAAGTAGAAGTTTGGCCTACATGTTGGAGAATGCCTTCCTTAAAATGCATTGATATACAACAGTATAGGCAAAACGAAGGGGATAAGAGAGTGCCGCATGAAAGACCATCTCTGGTACAGGGTTAAGTGGAGTCTAGAACAAAAGCTTCAGTTAAGGGAATAATTATTACGGCATATAAAAAACTGTACTGTAGCTATAAGTATCAATCAGAGGAGGTTAGAAAGTATTGGGAAGAGAATGGAAAGGCAATTTACAAAGAAACAATGGAAGAATGTCTGCATAGCTCCCAAATAAGTGACAAAATCTAGGTTTATGATTTTTGCTTGGAATGAGTTTGCATATGTATTATTATACCCCAAACAGACTTTGGATACCTTTTCCTTGGGTAGAATGGAAATGCTGAAGTTTGATAGAAAAAGGGGGAGAGTTAACTGAGAACATGTTTTCTTGGTGGTATAATGAGCTGGCAGATTTTAAAAATTCCCTACAAAGTAGTCTGACAGAAATCGTCCAGGTTAGCAAATGTCTGTAGCTAAGGAAATGATTCTTTTGAGCTGGGACATAAGAATTGCCTACACATAGTAAGCCCTTGCTAAGTTATTGGCTGCCAATAAAATTATTACAAAATGAAAATCTAAACTAATTAAAGAACTAAATATTGCTAGGAAGCTCAAAGAACTAGAGATGGGATCTTTTGAAAAGGGAAGGAGCAAGTTAAATGCAAATAAATGGAATTTGTGGGAATAATATTTACTGAATAATGTTCAGGAGGAAGACGGATGTTCACTGGAAAAGCAGGAAATAAGCAATTTATGTAATGTTGGAGTGAATAATTGTTAAAGAAAAATATGTAATGCATAGTATAAATGTGACAGATATTAACATAGCGTTTTGCACTGATAGAGGTGTTTCTAAGTCTTGAGATTGTTTTTAAATACTTATTAAACTAAGTCAAAAATATCTATGCAATTCATGGGAAAGAAGGACTGCTGCAGAAAAAAAACTGCAAGCACTTCTGCAAGACAAATATGTTGAAGTAAAAGTGCCAGGAAGATGAACAACCATAAATGTCACAATCAGTACTGCTGCAAGAAAAAAAAGATTGTGAAAACACAGTCAAGAAATGTAGAGAGACAGACTCCTGAAGCCATGCCAGTAAGCAACCTGTAGATGTAGAAAGAACTGTCCCCAAAATGAAGGAAGACCACAAGTTCACTGTAGTCTTGTTAAAAGCACCAGCTATGGAAGACAACTAGGAAAAAACAAAAAAACAGATGTAGGGACTGCTTGAGAATTAAAAACAATTCTATGAACTGATAAGTTATAAATCAGTAAGATTTACTAAATACACTCTCAATAAATAAAGGTTTGCATTTTACGTCAGTAGCTCAACACAGCATTATGGTTAATGTTAGAATAAATGTAGCACAATACATGCTACCTCACAGGAGTACAGCTATATCACTTTTAATTCAAAAAAGGGAATATTACATATGAATGTATAAACTCTAGTGATAACAAGTTAAAGTGAACTGTTTGTCAAGGGATACACTTTTACTAAAGACAGTCTCAGTTTGAAAACACACCTCATTGAATATGAAACATATTCAATGTGTCTGTTTTATAGACATGACAAGATGTTTAACTCATTACAAGCTGGCAGGCATTGAAACCATCTGTCTACAACATGTCCTTAGCAACCAACTACATGCTAAACCTTTGCTGTGCCATAACCAGTGATGGAAGGCCTGTTAAGCAGATGCATTTTCCTAAGTTTGTTAGGCCATACTTAGGCTTAGTGCTTTTTAATCTAAGTAACATGTCCCTAATTTTGGTCTCAGACAGGCATGAAACTATTTGAAGCACATTACAAACTCCATTAAGGAGTCTATATGATTTTTGTATACTGGAATTACTAATTACTAGGGTGTTTTCAGGATTGCCACATTTATAGGCTTATGAGTCTGGCTTGGTCCAAAAGTTTAATCCTAGGTACTTTGTCATTACGGGTACTTCCCACTGCAAGGGTGTGCTGAATTGCTTCATTCACTGGGGTCAGATGGTGGTCTGTGTAATGTTACATGTACAAGGTTCTGATCCTAGAATCAACAATGCTAAATTCCTGTAGCACCTACAAGGTTCTCATCACCTCAGACATGAACCTTGACATGGTAATTATAATTTCACACGGATATGATTTTACCCATTGTGGCTGGCTTACGTGTTGCCACGTCATTCTCCACACATAGTGGAAATTTACAGCTTTCCACTGTTATGAGAGAGTACACCAGCTTCTGATTGCCAATCTCAATAACCAATAAAACAAACCACTATGAAAAGCACAAAAAATCAAAACTACCACAGTATGTAACACCAGAGTACTACTGCAGTTGCAGGACAGAAAGTATTGACTAAACGGTGGACAGAACTGTTGCTCTTAAATATGCATTACAAGGACAGAATAAATATCATCCACTATTTTTAATCCCACTTGGCATACACAGTTTATGAAAACACTACTGAACTGCAAAAAGTAATGAGATATTGTTTTACACACAAACTTAACATACTAATCATCGTCTTTCTGCAGTATTCACACAATGGACACATTATTCTTGGTGGAGAAGAAAACTGGAAAAGTGTGAGCCCCATACAAAGTTAGTTTTCACAATAATGACTATAGGGAGGGAGAAAGGATGGTGTGAAAGGGAAAATACGACAACCATCATATCTTTTGGAAGAGGTTGTCAGACACAGCCACGTGGTTCATGCAAACCATATCAAATACAGTTTTCAAAATAAACATTTACCTTTCTGTATGAATCCTCTATTGTTGGATCATATTTTTCAACAAAAATACCTTGAACAAACTGCACTGTCTGGAAGATAAAAAAAGGACATTTCAGCTACTTTTTAGTGAGCAAGCATTTCAAAGCTACAGGCATATTATAAAATCATTAGAAGCTACAGCACTCATTACTATCCAAAACACAACATTCAAGTTTTAACTTGTAATAAACATTATCACATTCCTCTCCTGAATTAAAATTGGCTGAAACCTGCAGCTCGCAGTGGGTTTCTTCCATGCTTCTGACATAATAATGTAAATGTCTTCAATGCTGTACCTTAGGGTATATATGCACTGTAAAGCAAACACGTTTCAGCTGCTGTAATTCTGCCATTTTCTTTGTATGCAATACACATCTTTTTAAGATCAAGAGTGAAAACAGAAGTGAATCAGCCTCCTCCTCTTGAAATGCAAATGTGCACCAATGTTTCACTGAAACAAGCTGCATTTAGAACTTTCCTTTAATAAAAGATGCTTGAACGGGTTACATGCATACATATGAATTTCTACAGGACTTCATGACTTGTTTATTTTTTACAGTACTGCCAGGTAGAAACAAATGTGGTGTCAAATATCATTATAAAACTGTTGGCATAAAAGGCTAACTTATCATGGCTTTAATAATTCCACCATAGAGACAGAGCTAGAAACCTGATCACCCAGTGTAAGACAAAAAGGTACCCACATGAAGTCTGGAAAAAGACAATATTACAGATAATCAGGAATGGCAGTCATAAAGAGAAACAGTGGGAAGAAAATAAACCTGTGGACAGCTATTGTCTTGAAAACACACTATGTAAGGTTATATGCAATTATCCACAAGCACACACACATATGGAGCACGTGCAGATTAACAAAAAAAGAGGAGAGTCACACAAACTAATAAAAAGTTATGTTCATACCATAACATTCCATGTGTGTTGTCCATCTTATCCTTTATTCTCACTGGTGGGTTGGATCCTATGCGTCAGATCCGTCTCGGCCATTTCTCCAGCTCGAGGTCTTCAGCAAAGCTCATAGGCCTCATTCTTTACCCATAATGCATTCCCATATTTAATATTATATATATTTATATATACACACACACACACACACACACACACACATATACATATATATATATATATATATATATACATATATATATATATATACACATATATACACACATATAAATAAATGTGGGATATGCACAATGATAGTAATCTAGATAATGTGACTTCTGAAACCGGATGACCTTTCCTTGCGTCAGAATATGAGAGAAAAAGCTGATCAGGTTTTCTAAATTCCGAAGTTCTGCGTAAACAGAAATGTAATTGTCTGTGAACATCTAGGATATGCAAGGAATACTCTCCTTTATTTTGGAAGTTGGGAAAGAAAACTGGAAGGTCTATTGACTTGGGTTAATGGAATTTTCTGTCACAACCTTGGGTAGAAAGGATGGATTAGTGCGCACCACCACCCTGTCTGTGAAAGATTAGATACGGTGGTTTTGTGGACAAGGCCTCCAACTCGTATACCCTTCTGACTGAAATAATAGCCACCAAGAACAGAGTTTTCCAGGAGAAATATTTCAAGTCACATGTGGCTGAGGGCTCAAAGGGAGGAAATATAATACTGGATAAAATTAAATTGAGATCCCAAGGGGGTATTGGATATTTACAAGAACACCTTAACATAACAGTGCCCTTCAAAAACGCTCTGCAAAGTCTGTGTCACATGATAGGACAGTCATTTTCTCCTATATGAAAATTCGAAATTGCAGCTAGTTGAACTTTAACTGAAGCTGCCACTGCTCCATCACTGAAGATCTCTGACAAACTGTAAAACAGAGTGAACTGGTGCTGTAAGAGGGTCTAGTTTGCCCATACGACAAACTTCTTCCATTTGCTTCTATAAAGTTTGAGTAGATGCTTTATGAGATATTATAATATGCTTGACTGGGGAGGAGAGGGATGGAAACCTGGCAATAAGGGGAACTGGAGCAGCCAAGCTGTCAACCTTAGGGTGTGTAGATTGGGATGAACTATTCCCTACGGGTATGTCAGAAGGTCCGTAACGGAGTCCAAAATCCAGGGTTTGTTTGGAAGATGAGGCTGAAGAAAGGGGAACCAGATCTGACGAAGACAGCAGGGAGCAATTAGGATACAAACTCACTTTCTGTAGAAACTTTGGAATTAGAGGAATCAAGGGGAAAAGCATAAAAAAGTCCGGGGGCTCAATTGCAAAAAAGTGCATCCCTTGGTGACTCCCCCATAGGAAGGATCAGGGCATAGTAGTCACTGCATTTGGTATTTATGGGCGATGCAAAAAGGTCGCAGCAAGACTGGCAACATCTGTGGAAGACCACTTTCGTAGCTTTCTGATTGAGGGACCACTTGTGCGGCCGCAGAATGGCTCTGCTCAGCTTGTCCACAATGAAGTTGGATTTCCCCCAGGATATGAGTTATTAGAAAGCAGTTGGAGGCTATCGCCCAATGCCAGACCCTGACAGCTTCAGTCTACACAGCATAGGCAATACATGTGGGATATGCA